>NC_051154.1:308652548-308772911 GCF_013339745.2 Dermacentor silvarum
CCCAACTCCAAATTTTAATTGTCGTTCGCATGATTACGCATGCAAGAGAGTGAGGATCGGCGCAAAGCTCCTCCCTGATGTGACGCGGCTGTTGGGTGCGGCGTTTAGTCTGACAACGCGGCGGAGGCATTAGCAAAGATAATAACTGCCCCCCTTCCCCTCACGGCTGGCGAAAAAAAAAATCTAAGAACCCGTAACCGCTGTCTTAACACGCGACAGCGCAGCCTGTAAAGATGGTGGCAGCTGCCATGCCGAGATAATGGCGCGAGCGGAGAAGCCGGAGGGCAGTACGCGTGCGTATGGTGACTAGACGACCGGGCATGGTCCTTGTCTGGCCTACGCAAATAAAGAGACTGCTGATTTCCAAGTATTGTAAGTTTATTGAAATCAAGAGCAACAACTGCACCATCAACAGCAGAAACCTTTTAGCTATGCTAACGAATATTCATACTGCCGCTTTAAGTTTGGTGTTGTCATGCACAAATCTCATGACAACATTCCACCCATCAAGATGTCAATGCCCTAAAAATGTCCAAAATGCCTCCCTTCCACAGCAACGCAAAGCATAAACCGCTCTCGCGTCGACTCGATAACTCTGCGCAGTACGACAATTGAAATTTGGAGTCGGATATCTCGGAGCACGAACCCGCTAGAATAATTCTTCTGACTGATACTGTGTATAAACACGACTGCCTCTAAGTTTTCAATACAAACATACCCACTTACTGCAGTCGGCAAAAATAATTATTCAATTTTAGTTAATTGGGCTGCTCACAGCGATAATTATCATCTCACTTTGTGCCCCCCCTGGCCAGATAACTTATTTGCACAGGTGGTCTTCGCGTGCCTCCCAGTGCCTAATTTTAAGAAAACCATAAAGCTTAGTTTTGAACAACCTGTATTATCAGGCACAGCCGCCAAGCACATGGCTGTATTGGGTAACGTCCTTTTCCTATAAGCTCGGAGAAACCGATACCAAGCTTCTCTATAGGGCTTCTTCCTCTTTCTGGGGTTTAACGTGCCAAAAGCAGTTCTGATTATGAGGCACGCCGTAGTGGAAGACTCCGGATTAATTTTGACCACCTGGGGTTCTTTAACGTGCACTATAACGCAAGCACACGGGCGTTTTTGCATTTCGCCTCTATCGAAATGTGGCCGCCGCGGCCGGGATTCGATCGCGCGATCTCGTGCTCAGCAGCGCGACGCCTGAGCGGACTGAGCCACCACGGCGGGCTACAGGTGTTGCTCTAGCCGTACAAAAGGCGGGTTTATCGTGAGCAGAAACGGCGAATTTCGGTAAATGATAAAGGCTACTACTATCATCATCATCATCATCATCATCATCATCGTCGTCGTCGTCATCATTGACAGAAGCTGACCCCCCCCCCCCCCCCTCAGGAAAAAACCTGGATCCGCCCCTGGTACTGTACAATAATTACGTAATGCATGCAGCCTTAGTCAGCGCGTGTGTCGGCTAGATGAGACCCATAACACATATAAATCTGCCCGTGACATGTAAAACGCGACAAGGAAGCTATACTGGAATAATTAGAATCAACATTGTGGTGCAGCGCAATGCAAAGAATTTATGAGTGCATGCAATATACCTCTCCCTGTTTGCACACAGCGTGACGTCACTGCGGGGGCCCCTCCCCTCTGCCCTGGTTGCCCTGGTTGGCAAAAAACGTTCGTGCGACCTGTTCTCTCTGCAGAAGAGCGCTGCTTGTATATCAACTGCCGCGATCGTAAGTCCGGCATATTGCTATTTTTTGAAGGGAGAGCATTTCCGAACTGTGCTTACGAAGTATAATCGTCCGCGTTTTACCGGTACAACAACGTAGAGTTGTTGCCAAGTGCATGGTTCCCGTAAATCAGCGTGTGGTGATTTCGTAAAAGTGCGCCTCTTCTGTAGATCAAACATCCACAAAAATGTATTACTCCTCGAAAATGAACATTTTATCACAGAGTGTGTGCACATTTTCGCGGTGGCAAAGTGCTACTTCGCTAAATGACTGGTCTTCGAACACAAATTTGCATTGCATTGTCGTGAATGCACTGATTTGCGCCCATTTACACTGTACCAAACGATATACAAGATGAAGTTCGTCTGCAACTACACGGCAGCTCAGTGGAGCCGTACCAAGTAGCAGCGCCTGAATGTAGATGAGGGAGAAATGCAGAAAAACTTATTACTCTGCTTTAGGAGCATGGTAAGATACCCTAGGTGGACAAAATTAATCCGGAGCCTTTAGTTACACTGTCCCGCATAAGCCGCTGTGCAGCTTAGGGATGTTAAACACCATAATTTAATTTTAATGATTAGTCTCGGTCATGTGAATGTACAAAGCAAAATCTTATATAAGTACATAATTCGTTGCGCGCTAACTTCACTGTGTCTGCTGCACACTTTGCTATGTTAAACATCATAATTTAATTTTAATGATTAGTCTCGGTCATGTGAATGTACAAAGCAAAATGTTACATAAGTACATAATTCGTTGCGCGCTAACTTCGCTGTGTCTGCTGCACACTTTGCTGCTCTCAACTTTAAAAGACCCAAGTTTTGCATGTTTATGTGCATCATCACGACATAATGTCCGTACCATGAAGGTGAATGCACCAATCACGAAAAAAGAAAAGTTCAATTTTACTTAAGACCCGTGACATCTGCGTTAAATCACCGTAATTTCAGTGCTTGCCTTTAGGGCATTCCCCGTGGTTAAATGTATACACGCAGCTTCGGCAGCGGTCAAAACATCGTAGAAGCTCATTCGTAGCCATACCTCTCACTCGATCATTTTTTTTCTGCACACAGCGCGAATGGCCCCGAAATACATGCACTCACTAATTATCGCGTCTCATTCAATCTCACCTGTTCAATAATTACCGTTCCTGAAGTTTTATCGGAGCCTAATCACTACGACTGGTTTTATTACACGCAACACGTGTCCACAGTCTCGCAAGCGAGATACATTGCTTATCGCGTAGTACACCACGCGCGCGCGCACATAATGTGGTCCGTTTCCCTACGCTAAGATGAGCCGATATCGTCGCTGTTGTCGCCGCACACTTTACCACAACAAATATGGCACACATCCATGGAAAAGCCGTTATTCTTCATTGCACAGTCCGTCGCAGACCACCACCAAGTGGTTCATGTTCGTAAGTAAAAAAGGCCAGTGACGCCACATTTTCATCATGCAGTTTACCACATGCCGATGTTCTCTTACACACATTTAGGCTAATCTGACTAGCAAGAGAATTGTGGAGGTTCACGTAAAAATAAAAAAAAGAAATAAAAGAAATAAAAACACGCGTCCACGTGGCGCCCACCTACACCAACTAAAGCGCGACTGCACCAAGCAGAAAGATAAGGCGGCTGTTTTTTTTTTGCCAACCAGAGTCACCGCACGTGCGCCGGTGACGTCACGCTGTGACGTCGCCGGCGTCATGCCGGCGTCCTGTGACGTCGCCGGGGGTAAGCCCGCACCGGGGCTTTCCTGTTTTCTTCATGACATGGAAGTAAATTATGTTGAATTTATAGGTTTGTGCTAACCGGTTCGTACAAAGCAAACAGACCTGCTAGTAATCTTTGAGAACATTTATTCAAAGGACTAAATTTTCTTGTTTTATCGCTTTGATAGTAATAGCGGTAAAATTGGCATTCATGAAATCGATAATTGCAGCCCAAATTTGGGCTACGGTACCCACTAGAATTTGCCCTTTACTATCGGGTGCTGGACTTGCGATCGAAATTTGTGCAGCGTTCGCGTAGGCGGAGCGCGTTTGCCTCTTCCCTCCACTTAGGCAGCAAAGTCAGTGTTATGCGGTGGAAAAAGTAATGCCAGCTGCCATATGCTCGGAAAAAGACCTGACTTTTCTTGAAAGGAGGCCCTAATAATAATAATAATAATAATAATAATAATAATAATAATAATAATAATAATAATTGTTGTGTACCGATTCTGGACGCTGAGTTCCGCGGATGACGGATTTTCGTCAATCAACCCTGGTGTTGAAGAGCGCCCTCTTCCGCCCCCAAGAGTATATATATATATATATATATATGCCAGTTGTAATCATGACCCCCTGTTCTGTGTTGTCTCGTGACGGCAATAACGAGCTATTGCCGATACCGCCTTGAAGCGATGGTGCCGCGCGATAGGACTCACGCAGCAACATAACACTGGCGACGAGGATGGGATCCGAATGAGACCGCCGCAACGGGAAGCTAGCTCCGCCCAGTACGTACTCGTTCACAATGACGGCCGCCACAACGGAGGGGCTCGAGCCTTTCGACATCGCTCACCCTGAAGAGTGGGAGGACTATGCAGAACGTTTCCAGTTCTTCCTCGAGGCGCAGGGCGTTACGGACGCCAGCAAGAAGAGATCGACATTCCTCAGCCGCTGCGGTCCCGCCACCTTTCAATTAGCCAGGGCGCTCGTGGCACCGGCCCAGCTGAAGGATACACCTTTCGAAACAATCCTCGCCGTTCTGCGCGACCACCTAGCGCCGAAACCACCGGAGCTTGCCAGACGATATGAATTCCATCGCCGCGACCAGGCACCAAGTGAGTCTGCCGCCGCCTACCTCGCTGCTCTTCGAACGACGGCACAGCACTGCAACTTCAACGACCTCGACACCGTGCTACGGGACCGATTCGTGTTCGGACTGCAGAACGACACGGTGAAGCGGCGACTACTGGCGAAAAAAGAGGTGTCTTTCACCAGTGCTGTCGAGGAAGCAGTCGCCGCCGAGGCCATTGCCCGGGAAGCCAGCCTACCCTCGTTTCAAACCACGAACACGTCGCGTTTCGAGCCCGTGCACCAAGGGACGACGACTGGCGATGATGGCGAGCAAGACACCGCCGAAGATGTTCTTCGGTTACGTGCGAGCCCCACTGAGCGACGGAACACCGAGAGATTGGGGGGCGGCCCCTGCGCCAGCTGTGGAGGCCCGCACGAACGCCGTCTGTGTCGGTTCCGGGGTGCCCAGTGCAGGGAACGTGGAAAAACCGGGCACATTGCTAAGGTCTGCTGGTCCCGGAGACAGCTTAGCCCACGTCGGAATGCCAGAGACCAAGCCCGGACGCAACAATTCAAGACCACTCCTCGCACAAACATTTCATACTGCGACGACTTGGCAGTTAGTGCTATCAACGAAGTGTCTAAACCCGCCAAGAGGAAGATACATGTGAGTGTAAAAATCGAAGGCACACAGTGTCAGATGGAGGTGGATTCGGGATCAACCTTTTCCATTATCTCCGACGCCACAGCCAGACACATTTTTCCAAAGGGACGTGTCCAAAACCTACAGCCACTTGACGTTATCATGAGGGACTATCAAGCCAACCGTATCGCTGTACGTGGAGTTGGTACCGTCCGAGTGCAGTTCAAAGATTTTGACGGCCCACTGCGCCTGGTCATTGTCAAGGGCGAGCGCCCAAGTCTTCTCGGGCTGGATTGGTTTCCGGCACTCGGTATCAATATCACGGGAGTGCAAATCATCGATCAGCAACCATCCTCACTTGACAACATATTCCGGGACTTTGCCTCTGTGTTCGACGGGACGCTGGGCTGCTACAAGGGACCGCCCGTGCAGTTTGCACTTAACCCTGAGGTTGTGCCTATCCGCCTGAAAGCAAGAAGGGTTCCTTTCACACTGCGACCAAAAATCGACGCCGAACTGGACAAACTGATACAACAAGGAATCCTAGAGCCGGTTGACCACGCTCGTTGGGAAACCCCTATTGTTACACCACTGAAGGCAAATGGGGACGTCCGCATCTGTGCAGACTACAAGTGCACCATCAACAAAGCCTTGCAGCAGCACTCGTATCCGGTACCAGCTGTCAACCACCTGCTGGCATCCCTCTCTGGTGGAACTGTCTTTGCGAAGCTAGACTTGGCACAGGCGTACCAACAGCTCCCAGTGACTGATGAATCTGCAGAGGCACAGACCATTGTGACGCATCGGGGTGCTTTTCGCGTTCGACGATTACAATTCGGTGTCAGCGTCGCACCTGGCATCTTCCAGAGTTTAATGGAGAACCTACTACGCGGACTACCAGGCGTCATTCCATATTTTGATGATGTCCTCATTTCAGGTGCATCACACCAGGAATTGCTTGGTCGCCTTCGAGAGGTCCTTCAGCGGTTCCAAGATGCAGGGCTTAAGGTCAAGGAGGATAAATGCCAGCTAGGAGTGACTCAAGTGGAATTTTTAGGTTTCCGAGTCGATGCTGAGGGAATCCACCCCACACTGGCCAAGACGCAAGCCATCCTTAATGCACCGCGGCCGTTGAACAGAGCTGAGCTACAGGCCTTCCTGGGTCTTCTCAATTTCTATCATGCATTCCTTCCACACAAGGCCACTGTCGCTGAACCCCTGCACCGTTTGTTAGACAAGAAGGTCCCCTAGCTGTGGGGAAACCTACAACAAACTGCGTTCGACAATGTGAAGAAGCTACTGGCATCCAACCAGGTGCTGACACACTTCGACGAGAAGAAGCCGGTAATCCTTACCTGCGATGCGTCCCCGTATGGAATAGGAGCGGTGTTGAGTCACAGAATGCCGGATGACACGGAAGCACCAATCGCTTTTTATTCAAGAACCTTGTCCCCTACGGAGCGGAATTACGCTCAGATCGATAAGGAGACACTCGCTGTGGTTGCCGGAGTAAAGAAGTTCCATGACTACGTATTCGGCCGCCCATTTCAGATCCATACAGACCACAAGCCGCTCCTGGGGCTCTTCACATCAGACCGGCAAACGCCACAGATGCTTTCACCGCGAATGTTGCGTTGGTCCATTTTTCTGAATGGATACCAGCATACTCTCCACTACCGACCAGGAAAACAGTTAGGCCACGCAGATGGTCTCAGTAGACTGCCCCAAGCGGACCAGTGCCAGGATGACCCTTCGCCAGCGGAGGTCGTCATGCTTCTGGACGTACTTCCAGAATCTCCAGTCTATGCAGACGATGTGGCGAAGTACTCCTCCAAGGACGCTATCCTCTCCCGCGTCCTCAACTGGGTGTGGAAGGGGTGGCCAAGATGCGCTCCGAGTTGCGAATTCACACCATTCGTGTCCAGACAACATAAGCTGTCCGCCCACAAGGGATGCTTACTGTGGGGTGACCGTGTGGTGATTCCACAGGAGCTTCGTTTCCGGGTCCTCAAAGCTCTGCATGTCGGACACCCCGGCATCGTCAGAATGAAAGCGCTTGCCCGCAGTTATGTATGGTGGCCCGGCATGGATGCGGCCATTGAGGAATGGGTCCGGCGATGCCTTCCTTGCCAGGAAACACGGCCCGAGATGCCGCGGGCACCTGTGCACCCATGGGAGACGACCCGGACTCCTTGGTCACGCCTGCATATTGATTTCGCTGGTCCATTCCAAGGACAGACCTTCGTGATTGTGGTGGATTCTTATTCCAAATGGCTGGAGGTCATGCCAATGTCGTCAATGACATCGAGTGCTGTAATCACTACCTTACGAAGAATGTTTGCAACTCATGGCCTGCCAGATACCCTCGTTTCAGACAATGGCCCACAATTCACATCCACAGAATTTCGAGGGTTCCTGGATGCAAACCTCATCCGCCAAGTGACATCTGCACCGTTCCATCCATCCACGAACGGGCAGGCTGAAAGGATGGTACGGACCACCAAAGAGGCATTATCTCGGATAATCCGAGGAAGCTGGGTACAGCGCCTGGCAGACTTCACTCTACAGCAGCATGTAACTCCCCACACAGTCACGGGACGCTCCCCGTGCGAGTTACTGATGGGCCGCCGACTGTCTACCATGCTGGACCGGCTGCACCCAGACCGGGCCCCTGACAAGTCCTCCCGGTTGGCAGAAGCTCTGCCTACACCACGCACATTCCAGCCCGACGACCCTGTATTTGTACGCAATTACAGCCAGGGCCCACCATGGGTACCTGCTGTGATTTCCAGAGCAACTGCCCGATCTCTTATGAGGTGGTTTTTCCGGACAGCCGTGTGTGTCGCCGGCACGTGGACCAGCATCGTCGTCGGAGCAGCAGTCCCATGAGGTTAGCCGAAAGCGTACCTGAAGGAGGACAGCCTGAGGTCCGGCCTGCGTCAAACCCTTCACCTGTCGGAGTGAGCTGCAGCAAGACACCAGATCCCAGTGAAACCGAGGAGCAACCAAGAGTCATGCTACCATCTGAGGAGCAACCAAGAGTCATGCTACCTTCGGACGACACAGCAGCGGCTCAGCCAGCAACAACAGAGCAAAGTGTAGAATTGCCGGGGCCACGCCGTTCGCAGCGTTCCCGTAAGACACCCCAACATCTTCGGGACTTTGTGCTGGCATTGGCGGACTGTTGAGTCCGAACTAAGGGGGGTAAGTGTTGTGTACCGATTCTGGACGCTGAGTTCCGCGGATGACGGATTTTCGTCAATCAACCCTGGTGTTGAAGAGCGCCCTCTTCCGGCCCCAAGAGTATATATATATATATATATATATATATATATATATATATATATATATATGCCAGTTGTAATCATGACCCCCTGTTCTGTGTTGTTTCGTGACGGCAATAAAGAGCTATTGCCGATACCGCCTTGAAGCGATGGTGCCGCGCGATAGGACTCACGCAGCAACATAATAATAATAATAATAATCAATACATTTTATTAACATGCCCGGAAACAACGTGGGGGCCTTGGCACCGGTGCACGTGAGAAATGGTGTAGCATTAATACGCAAATATATATATATATATATATATATATATATATATATCAGCAAACAGCACTAAAATTGTGCAGAGGCATTGGGGGAATCGTCGTTATGCGAAGCATTTTGCAAGCAGCTGACGATGCAGCGTTTTTGGGGTTCCGCAAAGCGTCACGAAGTCGACCAATGTGTTTGTGTAAATACAGTATTCATATGCGTGACGGGAGTGCAGTGAACTAGAATTAAAGCGAGAGTGAGTCTGTGTGACGACCGCAGATTGACGACGACTGCATGATTTCTAAGAACGATCGAATTCAATTATGCAGATGCGAGATGGGCAAGAAACGCAGAGGCCGAGTTCTCACTGACGGCAGCGCCTGTTATCACTTGGAGCAAACAAATGCGTGACGTGGCGGTGAAACTGTAGCGCAACCCGAAGCTGCTGTCCTTTTACAGCCTTTCGGACGAGTCGCGTATACGTGGAGCACTTATCGCCTTGTTCGAGCCGTGTTGACGCTGACAGAGCGGAATTCGGTGCAGAATTGTCGTACTCGGACACTGTGTGGCACCGGGAAAGAGCAGGCCTCGATGTTCCATTAAGCGGCCCGGTAACGACGAGAGGGGCCGTGAAAGTGTGTTACGAGCTTTGGGAGGAACAAGGTGGCGGCGCTTTGCTGCCCGACGTTTGGAAACTTGCTTTCAAATCAGCGGATGCAACCCCTGCGTATAGATGTTCTGCTCAGTGTTGCCAGGTTGGACGAGGCGGCGTAGCCCAAAGTTGGATAAATTGTAGCCCAAATGTAGCCAATCACAACAAGAGAGCAAAATATTCAGTAGCCAAATATGGCCATTTTTGCAGTATTTTGTATATAAATTTTCACATTCAACAACACAATCGTTTTTTGCACAACCCGTTGTAACCAAAAGTCCTTGCCTCCGTGACGGTCAACATCACTCTTGCAGCGAATCGCTGCAGAAGGCGAAATCATGCTGCTTTTATTTTATGACAGATAGTACTAAGGTATTATTTTTAGTTATATACAGTAATACTAACTACGAACTTTGCTTTTTAGCTCCCGTCAACGCAAAATATTGTTCAGCATCACTGAGCTCTCACGTGACATCCGCCTACGGCGTAGAAAAACTTCAGCTGTCCAGCGGTCTGCGACGGTGACGCGCCCACGGCTTCTTTTTTATGAGACAAAACCACTGTATCGCGCTATGATATCTCGCGTTATTTGTCTCGTCATCCTATCTTGTTTTCTTGTTAATTAGGTTGGCGCCGGGTTACCTGGGACACACTCTACATAATTTCCATTTACATTAACCTGGCCACCATCTTTGGTCTCCAGCACGCCAAGAACATGCGTTAAAAAGAAGTGACAGACAGCAGATGTCACTCGCTGTTTCAATCGGTGTAAGCGAAGCTTTAGAAGGTTGCTGCGCAAAACGGCACACAAGTGTAAGAAGCGCGCAGTTTGCGACGACGAGCAGGTCCCGAACGTAACCCGCTCGAAATGGCAAAAGCCGCGACGGCTCACAAAGAGCAAAGGTAAACGACAGAGTGATAAGAGTGGTAATCCTGTGAAAGCCGGTTATTCTCAAAATGTTGATATGCTATTAATAATAATTACTGATGTTTTACGTGCCAAAACCACGATATGATTGGGAGGCATGAAGCAGTGGGAGACTCCGGATTACTTTTGACAACCTGGGGTTCGTTAACGTGCACATAAATCTAAGTACACGAGGCTTGCAACATTTCGCCTCGATCGAAATGCGGCCGCCGTGGCCGAGGACCCAACCCCCGTCCTCGAGGCAGCAGCGCGACACCTCACCTGCTAAGCTAACACGCTGGGAGATGTTCTTGTGGCGTGGCGCACTGATGGCATCGTGGCAAACATGTTTCGATATTAGCACAATAAGTACCTGCATCTGTCACGTTAGGGGCAAACCATCGATAAGTAAATGCACCAGGACCCACTTTGGGCTCGGGGTCTTGCTGCCATTCTTTTTTATACTTTCTCGCATACTTGTCCCACTTCCCCATGGTTAGATTCTCCTCTCCGAGGAGGATTCGGCCTTAAGTGTAACCTATGGAAATGAACGTCTAATGTAAGCACGAAGAAAAACT
This sequence comes from Dermacentor silvarum, assembly GCF_013339745.2. Lineage (NCBI taxonomy): Eukaryota > Metazoa > Arthropoda > Arachnida > Ixodida > Ixodidae > Dermacentor > Dermacentor silvarum. Next base: position 308,663,393 of record NC_051154.1, read on the forward strand.
CATGTCGCAGGAAAAAGAAAATGGCCGTAAAGCTTAGCGCGAGAAACGTGAAGCAGGTCGAAAGCTGTGCCGGGCGCGATATTTCACCATAAAAGCCATGGCCGTGAACACACTGGAGCGTGTAATCTACCCGTGCTTCTTTCCTGTCAGCGCCACTATCGCCCGACCCTACTTTATTGCTCTCTGAGCATAGCGATGTTAGTACAGTATACTGTGAAAAACCCTCTACTCCCAGGCTCATCCCGATGCCCGCGGATCGGGTGTCTCACGGTGAAGCGCGATGTAAGTTTAAGTACATCAAAGATGAAAGCCCCCGGCTCAGACAACGGGGCAGAGAATGGAGAGGGGGCGGCGGGCATTTCGCGCACGCACAAACGCACTGGTGCGCTCCCGGCTCAGCCAGCTAAAACATAGCCTTCGAGATTTGTTTCTACTCGATCAGAGCCGCTCTGGAGCGTTGATTAGGGCGCCACTTATAGGCCAAACAAAGCAATGTCGCAGATTTGAAGTAGCCCAAATATAGCCGCATAACCAACTCGTGGAAGTCGACGCCAAAATTTTTTTTCTGTAGCCCAATTCTGCTATATATAGCCAAACCTTGCAACACTGCTACCAACACGCACACTCGAACGCTTTGCAACACACGAGAGAGCGCACCGTGCGAATGCAGAGCGGCCCGGGTGTGTTATTTTCGTATGTATCGCCGCAGTACTGACACAGGCGTGTTCGTTTATTCAATGTATGTCGGGAGCACCCAATGATACCGTGACGTCAAAATGACATGCACCGGAACTGCTATATGCCGCGATTTATTTTCCAGTTTTGCTCAACCTGCCAATCTGCGCGCGCCTAAAAGCGAAAGGCGAACTGTCGCCGAAGTGAGACGTTTGAGAATACGGCCCAAGAGCTCCGCGGTTTCATGAGATTTCACAAGCGTGGATCAGGCTTAATTTTTTGTATCACATTATATATACAACTTAGGTTACTTTCTCTTTCTCTCTATCTTTTGTAATGTTGCAGTTTTTATGCTTGTTCCATGAAAATAGGCTTATATATATATATATATATATATATATATATATATATATATTGAGAGAGAGAGGGAGAAAGGATTTGTTCTGGGGAAGTATGATCGGTACGAAAGTTCTAGAGCCATGAAAAGAGATCTTAAGTGGCAATCTTTAAAAGAGCGAACACGTAATCTTAGACTTAAGTTTTTTATTCAATTTATAACAAGCAAACAGGAATCAATGCTTCAGATTATCTACGACCGGCGCATAATCAGTCCTCCCGTTTGGATCACAAATTTAAAGTTCGGCCATACACCCCCAGGACCGATCTGTTCAAAAATTCATTTTTCCCTAAAACTATTTCTGAATGAAATTTGTTGCCACCAGATTTGTTTGGCCGCAAGACTGCGGATTTATTTTATGAATGTTTGTGCACCCCGCAATAATGCCAACAAAGGCGCTGCGGGTAATGTAAAATAAAAAAAAAGGATGTATAGAAATGCGGGGATGTTACCTAGAGGTAGTTCCGTTTGGCTACTCGGTACGGGCGAAAGAGTAGGGGGTGAAAAGTGAAAGAGAGGGAAACGGGGAGTGAGGGAGAGAAATACTGCTCATACACGTTAAACTAGATCTTTAACCAATAACAACTCTTGTCCACAGGCAAGAAAAGAAATCATTAGCCTGGGCTGGCCGTTGTATGCATTGTCTGAGCAGATCAGGCGTGGATTGCACGTTTCAGCATCGTTACACACGGAACAAGTGTTCGAACAGCAATTTGCAGCATGTTTTAGAGGCACAGAAAAGTTTGAATGAACTACCAGAGGAAGTTATCTTACACGAACTTCCAGCATGGCGTCATTTCTTTTTCTACACATGACAACTAATAATTATTCCGTTCTATTTCTTGGGCTCTAGTGAATTGTAGCTATAGCTATTATGCACATACCGTGATAATACCACTAATAATAATCATTTCGTATTGGGCGATGACTCGGAGTACTCTTACTGATTGCTCAATTATAATCAATGATACGAATTCATCAAATGACTGTAATGGTCCTCATAGTAGCACAGAATTTTTTATTGAATACATTGCCGATACCTTTTTTATAAGACGGCTGCCTATCGTTGAATGTTTTGCTATCCTGATGGTTCCTTACCCTTACGTAATCGCTCCCTGTTGCCTTCTTAATTATATTTGCGCTTTAAGGACGAGGACGACGACGAAGTGCTTCTTTTGTGGAACACTGACAAAGGCGGGCATCGAGATATTACTAGAAGCAGACATACAGCCCCTCTTCATGCCACCAGAGCAGTCGCAACTATGCACAAATGCCAAGAGGTCAATAACCGTTGATGCAATCCCAAGAAACATACACCCGATCCACAACGAAGGGCGGAGAAAAGCGAGAGCGAAGGCAATCCTTGGCAACATTAATCGTAACGAAACGCAAGTCCTCTTCGTTGACGCGGCCAGATATTGGAATCGAGGCGCATACGCGGTCTCTGTGGTGGACGCCCATGGATCACTCGTCAACGCAGCCACGGTGGTTACCAACTTCACTCACGAAGCAGAAGAAATGGCCATCGCGGTGGCCCTTCGAAGCTGCAAAGAAGCCTCCGTCATTTACTCGGACTCAAGAACAGCCATCACAACCTTCTCGGCGGGCCTCGTCTCTAGGAAAGCAGCGACGGTGGTCAACAAAATCTTCCAAGAAACGGGAGGAGATAACCTCACGTCCCCACACGTCACATGGTTCCCGGCCCACATGGGCAACATTTCCGGACCTCCTGACTGTAATCCGAACGAGCGGGCACACCAACTGGCGCGAGAACTCACATTCCGCGTCTGCGGTCCGCCCCCTCGCTTCAACCCAGCCTGGAGGGATTTAGGCAACAAAGACCCGCTTGTATCATACCACGAAATCACTTCAAATCATAGGTTAGCACGAAGCATTTTTCCTCCTCCTCACCAAAACCTCAAAAAAGCACAGGCCGTCAATTACAGACAGTTGCAGACTAGGACATACATCACACCAACAACACTAAGCAGGATCAATCCTGACTTTCCTACTGCATGCCCACAGTGCGGCCACGAATGCAACAACTTCGAACACATGCTCTGGCTGTGCCCTGCCAACGCGGGCACGGACTTTCCTGACCAGTCCTCCTGGGACTCAGCGCTCAGAAGTACAGAGCTCATCGCTCAGCTCAAGGCTGTCCAGAGGGCCCGGGCCGTCGCCGAAGGACTATGTCTACCGGCCCCGACCTGGGTGGAGCCACCGGATCGATTGGAGGGGCCTCCGGCCCCGCTTTAATTCTTTCTCCTCAGGACCTCAATAAAGTTCGTACTCACTCACTGGAACACACCACGAGAAAGAAGACGAAGAAAAACCTCGAGGAGCTGAGGTTTTCGAGAACGTTGGCGGCGTTGCAGCGCGGACGTTCCTGCGGCGTTCCGGTGCCTCTCCAAGCTTCGTTGGCCTGCAGTGGTATTTCGGCTGTGTGTCGGGTGGTTTCAGGTTTCTAAATACCTTTATTTAATCCCTGATTTATTCACATTCCTTGCATCAGCCATCTTGGGCTGATGTCGACCAATTCTCCTGGCCAGGCGCGATCCGCCTGGTCAGCATCCCTGCCATCGAATGAATTACCTTTAGATTTATTTTTTCGCAGTGGCGTAAGCACCATTCCTGTTGCGCTCGTGCCTACCAATGGAGGTTCCATCAGGCTGACGAACCCACAAGCTGTCCAGAAGGAACTTAAGACCATGTCCAACCACTTCCAGACCATCACTGACGTGCGAGCGTTCGGACGCGGAGGTATATTGTGTCGGTCACCGGACCAGACCTGTGTTGAAGATCTACTGAAATGCACTTGATTCGCTTCCATCCCGGTGAGAACTTTTATCCCACCTCACCTTGCCTGCACCAAGGGCCTCGTTCGGGGCGTAGATTCCCACTTAAGTCCCACTGAAACCCTAGACAAGCTCTCCGCAGCAGGCGTCATTGCTATTTATCGTTGCAATCGCCTTGTAAATAATGAGAGAATTCCGACTGAGTCAGTAATTGCCACGTTTGTGGGAACATCATGTCCGTCCGAAATCAAAGTGTGGCCTCTTGTGTTCCGTGTAGAACCACTAGCGTCACGTCCAATCCAATGTCAGAATTGTTGGAGATTCGGGCACAGCGCAGGAGGTTGTAAGTCGAGCCTACGCTGCCGCACCTGTGGAGATGGTCATTCCTCAAGTGAATGCTCTGCGCAATCTGAAAACTGCTGCCTCTGCGGGGGAACACACCCAGCAGACTATTCGAATTGCTCAGCCCGGGCCCAAGAAACTCAAATTCTTGAAATAATCGACCGCCGTCGCTGCTCGCGAAGAGATGCAATTGCAGTCGTTAAAGACAGGGCCTTCGGATACTCTGGTCTTACCGCCCGTAACACTCAAAGTATGAATATTAATCTCTCGGAAGCAATTGACGCTGCTGTGGAAAAGGCAATGACTAAAGCTATGGATAAATTGGTATCCAGCCTATCAGAATGCTTAGCCCAAATCATTGCCAGTCAGATGATTCAAATGTTGCAAGCCACTAAGGCACCGCTACAGTCCTCAGTACTTAACGACCCACCTCGAATACCTAGCAACGACGTAGACGCGCCTTCTACATTTAAAGATCACTCGACGGACGCTACTCCGCCAATTCAACCAGGCGAAGGTGAGTCCTCTTCCTCAGACTCCCCTACTGTCACAGATATGGAACTTGACGCTCGAGCTTCCAAACGCATGGGATCTCCAATTTCTAAGATTGTGAAACCAAAACCAAAAAAGAGTCAACCATCGCCTATGAATAAAGAAAGCTTTCTTAAGGCGGCAGTTGCCGCTGCTGTGCGATCAACACCATTGGACAGTTTAAAGTATTGCAGTGGAACTGTCGCTCTAACTTCTCAGCTTTAAAAGATTTGTTTTACCTATCTCATCAGCTTAATCCAGATGTTATACTTCTTCAGGAAACTTGGCTATCACCAGAGAAAAATTTTCGTTTCAAAGGTTTTCGTTCGTTTCGATTAGATCGTAACCCGCGAGGCGGAGGACTATTGATACTTGTATCAAATAAAATTTGTCATAAGGCAAACCTTTCTTTTAAATTCATGAACTCCGACTGCGAAATTTTGGCGATAGACTTATGTCTCCCAGGGTATCAACCATTTTCAATTATTAATACCTATTTCCCCACCGGTGTGCAAAGTACACGTCAACTTGATAGGGCTGTAGCTGCTTGTAGAAAAGAAATTTTGTTCGCAGGAGATTTTAATTCGCATCACGTGTCGTGGGGTCTAAAAACAGATTTGTGTGGTAAGCGACTATGGGAATGGGCTATTGATAGTACCCTTTCATATCAGAACACAGGACATGTGACATTTGTTAGAGGCCACTTTCGATCAGTGTTAGACTTAACATTTTGTAGTGCTGGCCTCAATGTTTCTTCGTGGTTAACGGTTGACTCAGCAACCAACAGTGATCATCTTCCTGTGTCATTTGAAATCATGTTTCCAACAACATCTTTAGAATGCCAGGCATGCACATTTGTCAACCACAATAAATTTAAGACTGTCTTACTTGCATCCGTTTCGAAACTTGCCAATGCCAATGACGAGGAAATCGCTTCAACGATTTGTTCGGTTCTTGAGGGTTCCCGGAAGCAAGCTGAATTTGTCATCCCTTCGGCTAAACGCACCGCTTGTCGTTGGTGGAATGATGAGTGTACGCGTGATTATAGGAAAAGCAGCCTGGAAAACACTTCTCCATAATCAATGCCCGACAAATTGGAAAAATTATCAGTTCCACGCTGGTGTATTTAGGCGTACTGTTAACCGAGCCAAGGATGAATATGATATTAGGCATTACGATTATCTATCAATATCAAAAAACAAGCCAGCTCTGTTCGCATTTCTTCGTACTAGAAAGGTGCTACCAACGCCGTTAACATTAGACTCCATCGTTTTGACCCCGCAAGAAATGAGCTCCTCTTTAGAAGCGATTGCCAAAGGTTTAGAAAATCAATTTGCAGCCTGGCTTCCAACGATTCATTATGCTTTAGACTCTGCGGATGGCTTCACGTCAATTTCATTATCTGAGCTCGATCAGACTGCAGCATGCTTGCCAAATACAGCACCTGGCCCTGACGGAATCACAAATGCAATGCTAAAAATATTGTTAAAAGAATCGCCGAACATTCTTTTAGACGTGGTAAATTATTAGATTAAAAATGCTTGGATTCCTTTGCAGTGGAAGCTTGCCAAAGTAATAATGATACTTAAGAAACAAGGGGGAGGGTATACATTGGAGAACATCAGGCCTATAGCACTTACGTCAAATGTAGTAAAATTAATTGAGAGGCTTATTCACCTTCGTATCATGAAATTTGTAAACGATAATTCAATTCTTAGTCCATGTCAGATTGGTTTCAGGGCTGGCTGCTCTATCTGACATGCCCATGTCGACTTAGAAAGCCGAATACAACTTGCTCGACGTCATAAGCAATATTCTGCCTTAGTGACGCTTGATATCGCTAAAGCATATGATACCGTGGAACACACAGTTTTGATAAATCGGCTAACATCTTGTGGTGTTCCTGGTTATATAATAGCGTGGATTCATTAATTTTTAAGTGAAAGAGAATTATACTGTTACAAAAGCGGCTTTTCGTCTTCTAGGTGCAAACAAACGGAGGAGTACCGCAAGGTTCAGTCCTTTCCCCGGCGGTTTTTAATATTCTCATGAGCGCAATTCCCCATCATGAAGAAGTCACAACTTATGTTTATACAGATGATATTGCGTTTTTCGCACCTGCAAATGACATTCATACGTTATATCAACGACTGCAAACTTACCTTTGTGCCCTGGAGAGCTGGTTAGATGTTAACCAGTTTTTACTCAATACCAGCAAATGTGCCATTCTCGTTTTCCCGATAAATGACCCAGTGCATATCTCTCTCTCTTACCACCTACAAGACATACCACAGGTAGAATCGGTTAAGTACCTTCGAATAATTTATAACTCCTCTCTCAACTGGCGGCCACACATAGATCATGTGACTGGAAAAGGTACCCGTGCAATTGGCATTTTGCGTAGGCTGAGCAATCGTCGAATAGGATTGAGAAGAGATACACTTCTAATGATATATCGCATGTACGTTCGCCCTGTATTAGAATTTGGTTGCGCACTCTTCTCTGGAGCTCCAGCTTACACTTCCCGCCCTTTGATCCTCTTAGAAAGAGAAGCATTACGTTTGTGCCTAGGGCTTCCTAAATTTGTTGCAAATTCGGTTCTTTATCTTGAATCCCGTGTTCCTCCTCTTTCGTGTAGGTTCCGTCTTTTGATAGTACAGACGTTTTTGAGAATTTACGAATCACCGGTGCGACGTTCTCAAACAATATTCATTTCCCAACCTGATTGGTTTTTTTTTTCGTCCGCGTTCACATACTCCCCAAATTACATTCACACAACATTTACTTGACGCTTTGGACGTGCGCATCTGTGATGTACTTCCGATTCCCTACAAATCTGTTACCACTGATATTCAATTCGATGACATATTTCCGAATAATTCAAAGTTACTTCCACATAGCATTCTAGATGGTCTATTACAAGATAATCTGCAGAGCCTGCAAACAAACATCGTTATTGCGACAGATGCCTCAATTTGTGAGGAAAAATCAGGTGTGGGTATACTTTCCCCTATTCTTGATTGGACATTTTCTCTTCGGCTGCCTGATTTTATACCCATATTTTTAGCCGAATTCATGGCAGTGGTGCTGGCTCTACGCAAATTAGACCCATCAATTACGTCTGCCGTGATAGTCACTGATTCATTGTCATTATGCTCATCCCTCACTGCTTCTTGTGACTCTCGCGTATTGAGGACGTTTCATTCATTGATACCTGGATATTTGAGAAGTTTGCGTTTAATTTGGGTGCCTGGCCATAAAGGACTTATTATAAATGAAATAGCAGATTCACTAGCCAAGGCATCGATAACCGGACCAATTCTTCCGTATTGTCCTTTGACTGCTCATGTCACTGCTGCTAGATTTCGCAGGAGTGTCATTATGCAGGCAGTGTCAGGCTCTGCTCTAACTAATTCTTTGGAATACAGACATCTTCTACACCCTTGGCACAGAGACTTTTGCCAAAGCCGGAAAATTGAAGTGGCCATCACGAGGCTGCGCTGTCGTATCCCTACGTTACACTTTTATTTACACAGGTCTGGTCTGGTCCCCTCACCATTATGCTCATTCTGTGGCGAAGCGGAGACAATAGACCATTTCTTGTTGTCTTGTAGGCGTTTTTCTGCAATAAGGAAAAGACTACTGGAAATCCCGCTTCACAATATTGGCCTAGATTTATCGGAACCTGTAATTCTATCTTTTGGAGCCTCTATTATTGGGTTCAGCCACAGAAATGCTTGCTTGGCAATCCAAAATTATCTCAATTTATCAAATCGATTACCATGTTAAACCTATTGCCACCTTTCCCACAATAGTTTTCTTTTATTCATTTATTTCTTTTTAACCTATTATTAATTAGTTTTTTTCTTCTCCTCTCACAAAATCTTCCTTTCTAATCTGCAGTATTCTATTCGTTAATTCCCTTGTTTTTATGCACCGAATATAACCACCCGATTCATGGCCAATCCCCCACTGTGGGTATGCGCCACAACCACTCAGGTCAACAGGTTAATTCAGGTTAATGCAGCAGGGCAACATAAGGGTTCGATCCATTTTTCCAGCGGATGGTACCATCATTCCAGGAGTCATTTATGACATTGACATTGAGATCCCTGACACAGACCTTCCAGTGCTCATAAAACCAGCAAGTGAGAGCAACGTTATTGTGCACGTTGACCGTCTTGGTAAGACACGTTGTGTGAAATTAACGTTCAAGGGTGATTGCCTTCCTTGCTACGTGGAGGTTGGCCACTTCCGCCACCCAGTTGGACCATTTGTTCCAAAACCGCTGCAATGTTATAACTGCCAGAGGATCGACCATGTGAAGGGGGTTTGCACGAATTCAGCCACATGTCCCCGATGCGCCGAGCCACACTCAGAACAAAACTGTAATGCGACTGTTTTGAAGTGCCCTAACTGTTAAGGCGCTCACAGTGCTTCTTTCAAAGACTGCCCCAAGATTAGAAAGGAATGTTCTGTGCTCAAACAAATGGTTAGGGACAGTTCCACCCACAAGGAGGCCGCTGAAACAGTGCGACGCAGACGCCGCCACCGCCGACGGTCTTCACGTAGGACTGCGCCAGCTTCGAAAAATGCGTTACCTCTTCAAGTAACAAAGTCACCTGCAGTTCCCAGCGCAGCAAACGCTGACACGGGACGGCAGAAAATTACGAGACGTCTCTATACAGATGAATGGCCCCCGCTTCCAAGTACACGACCTATTGATAAATAGCAGCAAGTGCCTCATCCAGTACAGCAAGCTGCTCAATCGGATGAGGTGCGACATACAGATCAGCAAGTGGTATCGCTACTGCGATCCTTACTGAATGCCATTCACGTGTTGCTCAACAACATGCACACGTCAGCCAAAAGTGCACTGCAAGTATACTGGACACACTAAGTCCGGTGCTGGCAGCCCTTGAGTAAGAGAGAGAATAAACATCTTTAATGTGTAAATTCAGCTTTGGAGAGGCGTCCTCATTCCAGAATGCCTTGAGCTCGGGCGGCGTCCTCGGCCCTCGCAATCAGCCGTTGCTGATCTTCGAGGTCGGAGCTGGCCAAGGCTCTCTCCCAAAGCTCGTTGGTGTGGTAAAGGTTCGGAGGATTGAGTGGTGCCTCTCTGCAGCCCCCTACTATCATGGCTCACCAGCAACTGTCTTTTCGGGAGGAGGTCCGAAAAGCAGCAATCTTCCAGTGGAATGCCCGGGGACTCCGATCGCGCATCGCCGATTTCCGACGGTTCGTGTACGCCAACAGGTTTCCCATCATCATCTGCGAGCCGAACTTATCGAACTCAATCAGGCTATCCGGCTATGAATCATTTATGTCAACAACTAGTGGTGAAAAAAGCAAGGTTATGGTGTTTATTCGCCGTGACCTCACTTATATTCTTCAGCCTGTGCCACCTTATGCCGATAACCAATACGTATGCTTAACAGTAAAGAAGAAAAGACTTACCGTCACTGCTGTCGGTGCGTAGCTATCACCATCAAAGATTTGAGTCCAAAAGATTACGAGATATCCTGTGAACATCTCCTGATCAATGGATTGTCATCGGGGACTTCAACGCACATCATACAATCTGCGGAAGTACGAAAATCAACGCGAAAGGCAGACCCTTGGTATCATTCGCCTCCGACAGCGAGCTCTGGGTTTTAAATGGCGGTAGTCCTACTTTTTTACGCGGCTCCACATACAGCCGCTGTCTTGACTTGGCCTTCGTATCACGAAGTCTCGTCAGGCGTACAGGATGGTTTACGGACATTGAAACACACGGGAATGACCATATTCCCACATATGTCAAGATTAGTGGACTGTCGTCGTCGAAGTCAAGTGATACCATCCGAAGAGTGGACTGGCCTAAATTCCAGGCTGTTATTGAGGACCAATGTCAAGGTAATTTATTACATAATTTGGAAGACATAATAAAAACCACAGTGCAAGACAGTACACGTACTCTAATGTGCTCTTCGAAATTCACTGAATTTGACGTAGAATTAGAGCGACTTCGAGCTATACGGCGACGTGCCGAACGAAGATACCGACGCACGAAGTCAATGGACGATATACGGACGGCTAGACGCCTACAAAAGAAGATCCAGCGCCGGTCAGATAAGCTAGAGTCACAACGCTGGACTGCTTTCTGTGAATCGTTAGACCCTCGCAAGCCCCTATCGCACTTCTGGAGGACGGTGCGAGGGCTCAGGACGCCACCCGTACAACGGTCTCCATTCAAGGCTCTGGCCCTCTTCCAAGAACGACCAGATATTGATGTCGCAGAAGACTTCTGTGCCAGATTATCCGGGCAACGCACAGCTTCCAACAACTTATCACGTTTAATCAGCTTCCCGCCACCACGTGACCCCCGAATGGATCTTCCGTTTTCAATCCATGAACTCAAGGCGGCGCTAGCTTTGTGCAGACACACGTCGTCACCCGGACCTGACGGAATTTCTCACAGAGCTCTGTGTAATCTGGGTGAGCGGGCGAGGAGTGTTGTTCTTGAAATCTATAATGAATCCTGGCGAGCTGGCGCACTTCCCACAAGCTGGAAGACTAGTCGCATAGTTCCGCTACTGAAGGCTGGAAAGTCTCCGTTGGAGATTTCATCGTATCGCCTGATTGCATTGGCGAGCTGCGTGGGAAAAGTGATAAGGCGGATGATCCTCGGACGCCTGGAGTGGTACTTGGAATGCCACAACGTCTACCCAGATGCCATGGCAGGATTCCGACGCGGCCGTTCGTCGATTGATAATGTCGTCGACCTGGTTACCTATGTTCAGCACCAAAACGGGTGTAAACGTCTGTGCGCTTCTTTGTTCCTCGACGTCAAAGGGGCGTACGACAACGTTACACATGATTCCATCCTCGCCGCTTTCGAGAAGATAGGCCTCGGTGGTCGGATGTTCCGATGGATTCATAGCTATCTCTCTATGCGATCTTTCTTTGTGAGCACCGAGGACGGCCGCACTTGTTTGCATTACACCTACTGTGGCGTCCCCCAAGCTGGCGTACTGAGCCCTACGTTGTTTAAACGTACGCTTATTGGTCTCCTTTATCACCTTCCAAACACAGTTAAATTATCAATGTACGCGGACGACATATGCGTTTGGGCGTCCGGAGTGACACGCCTACAGCTGCGCGCCAGGCTCCAAAAAGCTGCCACTCAGACTGCACACTATCTCCGAAATCAAGGCCTGGAGATTTCATCTGACAAATGTGCACTTGTGGCATTTACGCGTAAGCCTATGACGCACTACAGTGTGGTAATCAATGGGCAGATGATTCCATTTGTACGGTCATATAAATTCCTCGGTGTCATAATTGACAAAGACGTCTCATGGAGCCCCCATGTATGTACATGAAAAAAAAACAGTTGACAGGCTTCTGTCACCTTCTGAAATTCTTCGCTGGAAAGACCTGGGGAATGTCGACAAGCGCTATGCTTCGACTACATAGAGTACTTTTTCTCGGCTTCTTGCGGTACAGCTTGCCAGCATTGACTAAAGGCCGTTTCACATGGTGCGATTTTGCAGTGCGATTTTCGCACAGGAAGTGCGATTTCCGTCGCATGCGACGAAAATCGCAGTCGCAGGGCCTATTCTGCGATTTTCGGCTGCGACCAACCGGTTGGTCGCAGCGTCGAAACGTCGCAGCAATCGCTGCGATTTTCCGTCGAAATTGCGCCGAGAGGTATTTCGCGGTCTGTTTTGGAAAATGGCGGCGGTCGCTCAACGCAACGTTTATAGATACTTTTTTGTCTATAAATATTGGCTCAACAAGCCTCGAACAGTGCAACTAATTGAGTGGACCCTTGGATTGCGCAATCGGTACGTAACATCAGCACCGACACGTGAACACTGCAGATAAAAACTCGTCAGATTTGGTTCTGTGATTTCCATGCGTTTGTTGACACGCTACGTTGCTAATCTGGCGACGCTGTTTTTTACGTTGGCTTAGGGTGCAGATAGTACGTTCTTTTGCGTGATTTTCCGTTATTCACACGCACTGCGAGTTGGTAAATACTACAGTTGTCCCTCACGGGAAGGCATGGCCTTCGGATGTCGTCCAATTTTCTGGTTCTGGAGACAACTCGCGATATACGAAAGCGCCACAGTTCTATCGCGGTATGCTTTTACGGACGGAACAATTTAAAGAATATGCAACTTCGGACTGCTATGGTCAATAGGTCACGTTAGACGCGCGACCATTTTGTTGCAGTCGGTTGGTTAGGGCTTTCATGCGCATTTTCCCCAATGAATTATCGCATTTCAAGGTTCTGTTACTTCCGCTGCGAGACGCAAAGCGAACGTGCAAACTCGATATCATAATGAATGTTCTACAATAGCATATTTAACGCTTTGACTGGGAATAAACAGTATTGTCAATTTGTTTTCTAAGCAATATTTAAACAGTTTTTTCTCATTTTTCTGATGCATCATTTTTCTCCTGAATAAAAAAACCAATAACCCTTCAGTGTGTTGCAGACTTTGTATCCTTACTGCATCTGTATTGACCCTTACATTGAAAGGTAATTGCACATTTCGCTTACTTCAGTGCATCTAATTACTTTTGTTTATGCTGCTTGTAACATATCGTAGTACTCTAACAAACTACTTAGCCATAAACATCCTTGCCTTTTCTTGCTTCTCTGTCTCTACTTCCTGTAAAACACATGCAATAATGCGAAAAGCAGGCAGACATCTGGTTTTTATGAGTCGTAGATAACACATTAAACAAAAGCAGATCAAAATTGTGCAGTGAAGTCAGCCGATTGCATTCCTTCGTGTGAATGATAGTATCTTTTCAAGTGTGGGTGGGTCTTGCATGTCCAGAGCTCATAAAGTGTGCAGAATCATCACGAGGCGTAGGTATTGCCCATCAAGATGGCGGCAATGTTGCTAATGAGTCTGCACTTAAATGTATTACTGTATAAACTCGAATAACCATATCCCACCATTACTCAGTCGAGCTTGCTCAGAGTCATATTCACCAAAATTCTACTTATCCGAGCTTGCTCCGACTCATATTCACAAAATTATACTCGGCCGAGCTTGATCTGAATAATATTCACAAATATTCTACTCAGGCAAGCTTGCACCGAGTCATATTCACCAAATATCTACTTAGCCAAGCTTGCTCTGACTTATATTCATCAAAATTCTGCTTAGGTGAGCTTGCACTGAGTCATATTCACCAAAAATCTACTTGCCGAGCTTGCTTTGACTCATATTCACTAAAATTATACTCGGATGAGCTTTCCCTGACTACCAGATGACAATATTCACTAAAAGTTTACTGAACTGATCTTGCTCTTACTCGTATTCACCAAAATTCTACTCAGTCAGGCTCAAACAAACTCAGACTCATGGTTAGTTCGAAGTCTTAGTGAGCCGACGTTTGAGTGAGTTCACCGTGCATGTATACATCACATTATGTGACCTGTGCGGTGAGCAAGCAAACATTGCCTATGAGTACGTGTTGCATTGGGTGAAATAAGGACAACTGTGAACACTGCAGTTAGTTTTCTAGAGTTTAACTGACCGTTGCGTGAAAGCTTCGCCTCATGTCGATTCAAGCAAGTGCATTGGATGTGCATCATATTTTTTACCAATCCTGCTGGCTGTCCTGGCCATTACTGGGTGGCCACATTTTGCAAATCAACACAAAGTTGAATAAATGAGTGTAGTGCAATATATTAAAAAAAGATGCCTGCATCACTGCACGCATAACAATAAGAACATGATAGAAACACATGCACATACGACGCACACAAATGATAAATACATAAACAGATGGAATCCTATTGAAAAAAAAAGTAAAAGCACAAGACTACGTAGAACCATTCCCCTCGCCAGGTACATGAGCTATAGGAGAAACACACGTGTAACCTAGCAGAATTACCTCGAGGTAGCAGCTATGGAAGCTTTTGCATTCGCAGCTGGCCACTCAACCACTCAAGTGTGTTCAGTGTGCACTTGTACTTAGGCACACTTTTTATTGTCTATATCTCAAAAAGTTAATGTGGCTCCTCAAACTTTTGAGAATGTTTGTATTCTGAGGCTTGCAACGGTAAATATTTTTATTCCATTTTCGTTCAAGGTGAAGGCTCATACAAAAGACTAGAGATATTGTGAATGCCCCTCACTTTCTCTCAGAACATAAGTAGTCTGTTATTGAGATTCTAGCAGCTTCTAGTAGCAAGAAAGGGAATCAGCTTCCCCTGTTTTCAGCATTGGGTTAATGCAGGCAATTCAGGGAGGCATAAAGTTTTGCTAATACAATCGGTTCGGGAATACCAGATTAGACTGTACCTTGACACTTTCCTTGCACTTTCTTATTTTGGTCAAATAACCTAGTTTGAAATGGCTCGAGTTAGCATGCTCTAACATTGGTCTAATATAGGTTAAGTACATGACAAGCTTAACAGATTGGGATGCTGGCTTTCATTTCCAGGAAAGGAATCCATAGTGCCTTCTCCCGTTCCGTATGTTTTGGTTATCTGGGGTTTTCAGCCTCTTTTAAGATAATGTGCTCAAGCAGGTAGAAGCACATGTATGCTATTAGCGGATAGTTTCGATAGCTTCTTACTTTACACTTGCCACTACTAATGCAAAATTTTAGCGCTCGATTTTGTTATTAAACAAACAAACGTACTCCTAACAAGGTATTTTAATGTTAGCCGTGTGGCTACGCGGCTGCGCTACGTACTGCAGCATATTAACTTTAGCTTGTTGATACAGATTCACAGCGCACTAACAGCGCAAGAAACAGGACGAGAAAATAGACGACGCCCATGTCTGTCAAAATGATACGATACTACGTACACAAGTGACTGCAGCTCCTAAAGAAATGTGGTGTCGGCTTTTACGCCTTTCGAAATATTCAGAGAGCACTTGTATGAATAATTACAGCACACGCGCCGAGACGGACGAACCAGGCTGGCGCTAATATAAACGTTCACAACACAAATTCCATTGCACGTTCAGTAATTACACACAGATCATTTACAGCTTCCTTCAGGGGCAAGCGTGAGCTTTAGGGTTGGTGCTTGCTGCTAAGTTTGGTGCAAGAATATTGCTAGGAGCAGGAACCGCTTATGCGCAATCACGAGCAGTACACGCACATCCGTTTTTTAGAAGCTGACGTTAAGCACGGGTAGCGCGGGGGTCTCTGCGTTGACATGACGACTTCGCTGCAGCCAAATTCCGAATGCTGCATATGCGATGACAACAGCTATAGGGGCTTGTTGATAGGTCCTCATTGTAATTTGTTTACCCGCAGGAAGAACGACACAGGCATAAAACACACACGAGACAGCATACAGCGCTGAACGACTACCTGCGAACAGCTGTTTACGTCCGCCATTTCTCCTCGTATTGAACTTCACAAACCGCTGTTGCGCACTCCAAAACAAATTAAACTTTGAAGCGTTTCTAAATTACAAAACACACATATTACTCGGTCCTAATAAAGAGAGGTCAATTATATTATAACGTGCATGTCTTTTTCATTACATAAAAAGAATTTATGCGGCGTGTGCGACAAAATCTGGCAGCAAGCAACCCTGGGCGTCGCATCAGTCGCATTGTTGACATCGCACCATGTGAAAGGGCCGTTGCGAATTTCGCATCTGCGGAAATCGCAGCTGCGAAAATCTCACTGCCAAAATCGCACCATGTGAAACAGCCTTAATGCAAGTACAACACGCCTACGTACTATACAAAGTGTGCAGGCCCAGGCGCTCCGGATTTGTCTAGGTCTTCCTCGAAGTGCGTCAATGGCGGCAACTATTGCAATCGCCAGAGACCACCTCATAAAGACCGACATCGCAGTTGAAGCAATAAGAATGCACGTAAGGCACCTAGCACGTACTCCTTGCCACCATCTAGCCTCTCTACCTGCGGAGAGACCACACGCCTCGTTCTGCCGAATGGTATCCGTACATCGGGAGGCTATACCATCTTGCTTCACACCTGCCGCGAGACGTTCCACTCCTCCTTGGTGCCTGATTCAGCCATAGATCAACCTGACAGCACCTGGCGTCCGGAAAAAAGTAGATATGTCATCGCCGGCTCTTAAACAGCTTACCTTACTCCTACTATATGAAAAGTACCGGAATTACACCTACATATACACTAATGGTTCCATCTTGCAGAACAACTCTACCGCCGCTGTCGTTATTCCAGAAAAAGCCACCACTATCAAGATGAAAACATCTCACTTGACAACGTCGACGGCAGCAGAACCCGCGGCGCTTCGAGTCACACTACATTTTATAAATGATGAACCAGCACACAAATTGTCCGTTTTCTGCGACTCGAAGACGGCACTGCAGAGTTTACTGTCAGCCTTACGGCGCGGTCCACAGGTTTTTGAAATCACAGAGGCCATACACCACCTGACTGAGAACGGACACGAAATAATCTTTCACTGGCTGCCAAATCACTGTGGAATTATTGGCAATGAACGTGCCGATCATGCTGCTCGTTCAGCTCATGAACAAGACAACCGCCTATCGATCCCGCTGTCTAGGACAGATGCTGCAAGGATGCTCCGCCTACTTGCACGCCAATGCACTTCATCGGACTGGAATAAACCACATTTTATGCACGCCCGATTATACACCTTGGATCCAACCTTAAGACTTCGACTTCCAACAAGACTTCCCCGAAGAGATGCAACCCTTCTGTGTAGGCTATGGTTGGACGTCGCGTTCACCAATGCCTACGCGTTCCGCATAGGGATGGCCGACAGTGCAGCATGTCACAATTGTGGAGACGCGGAAACGATTCGTCATGTTCTTTGTTAGTGCCAAAATACAGTGTGCAGAGAAAATCGCTCTGCGTCCTGCTGAACCAGTTGGACGACCAGCCGTTATGGGAAGAAAGAATTCTGCAACATCGACTCGACTCAACATCGCATCAGAATGCCGTGCAAGCGCTCCTGCGTTTCCATAAGTCCGCTGGCCTGTGTGAACGTTTGTGATTGGAACGCCTCCTTTGTTAACTATGCCTGTGTCTTCTTTTTGTTTTTTTTCGCTCTCTCTCTCTCTTTGCACTCTCTCCAACCCCAGTGTAGGGTAGCAAACCGGAAACTGACTTCTGGTTAACCTCCCTGCCTTTCCTCTCTCGCTTGCTCTCTCTCTTGCGCTTTAAGTATCTAGAGTTCGCTGTATCCCCCCCCCCCCCCTAAATAATTTTTATCCGAAAAAAAAAGAGACTCCCGTGGTCACTATACACCATTTCACAAGTCGCTTGCAACGCTGCCGAAGGTACGAGGCGTACACAGCCAACGTCCTTTCGCAGCGGAATATAATAGTTCCGGGCGTAACTGTCTGACTAATGGCGAGCTAGTCAGTCGGTCAAGAACTTTATTGAGGTCCTATTTTGCTTGCATGCTACGTGATAGATGAGGAGACAGGTCGCCGGGAGAGGCCTTCGTCCTGCAGTGGACATAAAAATAGGCTGATGATGATGGTGATGACATGGTACATTGCAGGGATACGTGATATGTTATGACCTTTGCGCATGCACGTCGTAGATAACGCAAATTGAGCAGCCGCTGAGAAAAATCTGTGGCGCACGTAGACACATCTCGCGAGGAATTCGGCCCTCCTATTGGGTGAGCTGTCCCGCACCTTCCACGGTGCTACAAACGACTTGTGAGATGGCGTTGAGATTCGTACCAGATAAAATACATTCAGAACCTGAGAGATCGGCTGGGGCAGATTTCCGAGGCCCTTGTGCAGTATAATTAGATAGATATATATTTATATATATATAGATAGATAGATTCAAAACGGCTGAAGTAGTCAAATAATGCTATTGGCAAAAAAAAAAAAAACACGAAAGGCAACGCATGCGCGAGGGCGAGAGGCATTCAATTGGCGAAAGGGGGTACGCGGGATGACGGCCGAGCCGAACGTCGTCTTTAAAGGGCCCCTCACCAGGTCTGGCCATTTTGAGTTGAGAAGGGCTGTGGATACGGTATTACATCACTGCGCGTGGCGGAAAGAGCTGCATTTTCAAACCGAACGCCGTTTGTCCTTCGTGCGGGCGCCGCGCTCAAAGCCGGAGTGGGTTGGAGACGCTCCTGTCGGTGGTCTATGAGCTCCTGCTGTCCTGTGGGAGTAAGTATATCGGATAGACAGGAAGGGTGTCTTAATGACTGGCTACGAGAACATAGTTTAAACGTGAGGAATAAGCATTACGGTCATTTGTCTGCTCATTGTCGGAATGAGGCTGCGCACCGGTGTATGATTCTTGCCTTGTTCTTTCAAAGCACAAATATTATTGTCTGCGAGAGATTAGTGAGTTTCAGGCTATCTGTCAGAATAGTGAAACGTGAGGTAGTGCCCCTTCGGGAGACTTGTTAGTTAAGAAGACGACCTTTTTTGTTAGTTCAGAAGACGGCTTAACTGGGATGATGTGGCGGCACAGTGCCTGGGTTAAGTAGGCGGCTGTTTCTTGGAAATAAAAAAAGTTAGCGCATTGTGGTGTCGTCTCCCTTCTGTCCTTGCCCGCTGGCGATAAATATCCTTTTCAAGTGCAGTTTACTAACACGCCTATACATTCCATTCCACAGCGCTGCTTTGGAGCCGATTTGTGAACTGCAACAATACTTGCAAGCCATAACAAGAAACCTCATCACCTCCTCTAAGTAATATTTTCTATTTCGATTACATATCTTTTTCGCGCTTTCCATAATCGTTAAGTTTTAAGTAGCATTCCTGACAAGTTTAATATTGAGCATGTTTCTTTTTACTTAATTATGAATGCGTTCTTTTTGGACACTAGATTTGCAAGGAAATTCACCGACGATAACGACACTCCCTAATGCGAAATTTGAGCGCAGATCTATGTGTATTCATTTCGCGATATATTTGGCTGGCGCGGACAATCTGTCTCGTGCGGCACGTTGCAAACGTAGCGAAGTGTGGCGCGACTGACTCGCTAATCGGCAGATCGCGAGAGGCAGCGCGGGTGACGCGTGGGCGGGATTCACCGCAGACGCCGCAGACTGACCTCCGATCATGCAGAGCTTTGTTTTGACGCGTGGCCGCAGAAAGCTCCATTCACACTAGCGGTAAAACGCGCGCGGCGCGCTGCCGGCGTTGAAACTGAGCTGCTGCTGATGATGATATGTGGCTGTTCCCTTTGAAGCCGGTGGTTAGAGATCATGCTCTAAGATATACAGAGTGTTTCAGCGAACAGTTTCAAAATTTATTAAAGGTTGCCTGTGGCAGATAGCCCGATTCTAGTTAATGAGCTGGTCTACTCGAACAGGCGGACATAACTTGCACAATAAATTATAATGCATATTCGACTAATTCACAAAAATTCACTAATTAACTTTTAACTAATTACCTGAAGGCACCTATTGCAATTTAAAAATGAAGCCATGGAGTTCGCAAGGCGGAGCCACTTAGAATTATTTCTGAGGATGACACCAGTTTTGAGATATTAATTCCTGAACAGCTTCTACGCAAACCACAGGGGCGTCTCCAACCCACTTCGACTTTGAGCGCGCCGCCCGCACGAAGAACAAACGGCGCTCGGTTTGATATTTCAGCTCTTTCAGCCACGCGCAGTGATGTAATACTGTATCCACTGCCCTTCTCAGCTCAAAATGGCCAGACCTGGTGAGGGGCCCTGTAAAAACGACGTTCAGCTCGGCCGTCATCCCGCGTACCCCCTTTCGCCAAATGAATGCTTGTAGCCCTCGCACGGGCGTTGCCTTTCGACGATTATTTCTTCCCGAATGGCATGCTTTGCCTACTTCAGCCGTTTCGAGTCTGTCTGTCTCTCTCTCTCTCTTTCTCTCTCTGTGCGTGTGCGTGTGTGTGTGTGTGTGTTACCGCCCCCCCCCCCCCTTCTCCCGGGAAGAATGTAAACTTTCCACCTAGGAGTCCTACAATGGATGGCCGGAAATTTTAAAAGACACCGAAAAAAAGATACATCCCTAGTGTCCCACCAAGATTCGAACTCCGTACCCACACACTACGAGTCTCTTTCTATGTCTTCTCAATCACGCCGCCGATGCTGCAGCAAAGTATGCTGCGCGACTGGACAACACGGTCCCTGACCTCTTGGGATCTGGTTCAAAACGATTGGCTGACGACACGGTCTCTTGCTTATCCATAAACCCGTGCCGAGGTAAAATAATATAAACGGAGGCCGTGGCAAAGCGTGAAAATCAGGCTCAATATGGACGGAATATACCAGCACTGACCGAAAAAAAGCGTTGTAAACAAAATGGAGGAGGAGCAGAAAGAAGAAAAGAAAGGCAGGGAGGTTAACCAGACGCACGTGCGGTTGGCTACCCTACACGGGGGAAGGGGTTTAAAGGGATGAAAGGAAAGAAGGGAGAGAAGATTTAGAGAAAAGGGGGCGGGTAAAAAGTTTCGAGAAATGCAGCCTACATGCGGTTAGCAAATCTAATTGCGTATTCGGTACGGCCTGTTCATGTTTAGTTCGCGCTGATGTGTGCATCTAAATATTGATGAATTCACAAACGTACGTCATTTTTCTGCGAGATACACGCATCACTTCATACTTCTTATTGTTAAGTAATATTAAACAACAACTTACCTTTTAGCTATGCGTGGCAGTGAGGCCAGTCTGGAGGGTAACGCAAATTGTGCTTTGTCTACTTTTTTTTTTTTTTTAGAAGCGGCTTTAGTCCCTGCGCATGTGGAATGCCGGGACAACTCTACACGGATGTAATGCAGCGAGCACTCCGTGGCATGTCAAGAATACGTGACGAACATGTTCCAGAATAGCCAAGGGCTGTTATGAGGAGCACACGGCGTCCTCGTAGAAAATGCAAGAAAATGATCCCATCCGAAACAGCCAGGGGCTGTACGTAAGGTCACCACAGCAGAGGATCGCAGCATCACAAACGTGTGGACAACAGAGGCATCCGAAAGCGAGATCGAGGTTGACGTGGCATCGCGGTGATGGCCTCTCCCCTCACACGACACCTGCTGCGTTAATGATGCCGCAGATGTTGCCTTTCGCCCGCTCGGCTGCATCGAGGCAAACTCATAACGTGGCGTCGCAGCCTATGGGAATCTAGTGGCCGTTTTATTGCGATAGCGATTATATGGACACTCAAAAGCAGATTTCTGCTGTCGGCGTCGCCGTCGCCGTGAGGTTCCGTATGACGTCAATGGAGATGAAATCGTCGCCGCGCGCCGAACGCTGTATGTGCGAGTGAAAGGGCGCGAGGGACGCGCGCTTTCACGGGGAGTGAACGCACGGCGGAGAACAAACGAGCGTTCTGCTCTGTGCTCCCTTAAGGGCTGCAGAAGTAGGCGTCTCTTTCCTCCTCTACAATCACCATATATGTAGAGCAAACGTGCCTTCTTCCGACGCACGAAAGGCCCTGGGGGGGAGGGGGAGGGAAGAGAGGCGACGTTTAGCTGCGGCACCAAGTGCCCATTTATATCAGAGGCTCCGGCAACAGTCACCAACGCCGCACGCATTTTGAGCGAACGCGGGCAAAACGCCGACGGCGTCGACAACAGTTCTGCGTGTTGCCGGTGCTGCTGCATGTCCAAGTTTATACAGCTGATAAAGCTGCTATCATTACTGCGTATAGCTCTCTTCAAGTTTGCTATCGCAATTGATGCTTCACCTTTCAGGTGAAACTGCGACAACTTTTTTCGCTTGTCCAAACGACAGACGCCGGCTTTTTCGCTGTATGGGCTATTTGATGTATTTATGATGAGGGCATCCTTGGCTTCAGGATATTTCATGTTGCAAACAAGCTAAACTGTTCATAAACTGCTTCTAGTTAGATCACTTCAAAAATGCGTTCCCTGCGTACTGTACGTATGTATTCAACATGTGATCGAGTAGGTACATTTCTGTACGTATGGTGATGCTATACAAGAACTTGTTCGCTTAATGGAAATGTCGAAAATCTGCGCCAGCGGTAACACACACACACACACACACACACACACACACACACACACACGCACACGCACACGCACACATACACACACACACACACAGAGAGAGAGAGAGAGAGACAGACAGACAGACAGACTCGAAACGGCTGAAGTAGGCAAAGCATGCCATTCGGGAAGAAATAATCGTCGAAAGGCAACGCCCGTGCGAGGGCTACAAGCATTCATTTGGCGAAAGGGGGTACGCGCGATGACGGCCGAGCCGAACGTCGTTTTTACAGGGCCCCTCACCAGGTCTGGCCATTTTGAGCTGAGAAGGCCAGTGGATACAGTTTTACATCACTGCGCGTGGCGGAAAGAGCTGAAATATCAAACCGAGCGCCATTTGTTCTTCGTGCGGGCGGCGCGCTCAAAGTCGAAGTGGGTTGGAGACGCCCCTGTGGTTTGCGTAGAAGGTGTTCAGGAATTAATATCTCAAAACTGGTGTCATCCTCAGAAATAATTCTAAGTGTCTTCGCCTTGCGAACTCCACGGCTTCATTTTTTAAATTGCAATAGGTGCCTTCAGGTAATTAGTTAAAAGTTAATTAGTGAATTTTTGTGAATTAGTCGATTATGCATTATAATTTATTGTGCAAGTTATGTCCGCCTGTTCGATAAGACCAGCTCATTAACTAGAATCGGGCTATCTGCCACAGGCAACCTTTAATAAATTTTGAAACTGTTCGCTGAAACACCCTGTATATCTTCGAGCATGATCTCTAACCAGCGGCTTCAAAGGGAACAGCCACATATCATCATCAGCAGCAGCTCACTTTCAACGCCGGCAGCGCGCCGCGCGCGTTTTACCGCTAGTGTGAATGGAGCTTACTGCGGCCACGCGTCAAAACAAAGCTCTGCATGATCGGAGGTCAGTCTGCGGCGTCTGCGGTGAATCCCGCCCACGCGTCACCCGCGCTGCCTCTCGCGATCTGCCGATTAGCGAGTCAGTCGCGCCACACTTTGCTACGTTTGCAACGTACCGCACGAGACCGATTGTGCGCGCCAGCCAAATATATCGCGAAATGAATACACATAGATCTGCGCTCAAATTTCGCATTAGGGAGTGTCGTTATCGTCGGTGAATTTCCTTGCAAATGTAGTGTCCAAAAAGAACGCATTCATAATTAAGTAAATAGAAACATGCTCAATAATAAACTTGTCAGGAATGCTACCTAAAATTAACGATTATGGAAAGCGCGAAAAAGATATTTAATCGAAATAGAAAATATTACTTAGAGCAGGTGATGAGGTTTCTTGTTATGGCTTGCAAGTATTGTTGCAGTTCACAAATCGGCTCCAAAGCAGCGCTATGGAATGGAATGTATAGGCGTGTTAGTAAACTGCACTTGAAAAGGATATTTATCGCCAGCGGGCAAGGACGGAAGGGAGACGACACCACAATGCGCTAACTTTTTTTATTGCCAATCGTCGGTGAATTGTTTTGCAAATCTTGTCTCCAACAATAAAGCAGTCACGATTAAGTAAAAAGAAACATGCTCAATAATAAACTCGACAGGAAGGCTACTTAAACTTAACGATAGTGGCAAGCGCGAAAGAAACAGCTGATCGAAATAGGGACTATTATTTAGAGCAGGTGATGAGGTTCCTTGTTATGGCTTACAAGCCGTGATGCCCTTGCCAAATCGGCTCCAAAGCAGCGGAACACGGGCGTGCCGTGAATCTTCTTCGTAAACTGACGTGGAAAGTATATTCAGGGCCAACGCGCAATGCGCTTATTTCAACAACTTTAATTATTTCCAGGAAACACCCGCGTATTTAACCTATGCACAGTGGCGCCACATCAACCCAGTTCAACCATACAAAAAGGCTGTCTCCTTATCTAACAAGTCGGCCGAAGGTCACTAAGACACGTTTCACAATACCGACACATAGCCCGAGCCTCAATAATCTCTCGCATATTGTTACCTATGTGCCAAATAAGGAATCATTCACCCCTGCGCAGTCGCATTCTGGACAATGAGCAGACAAGTGGCCGTAATGCTTATTCCTCGCGTTTAAGCTATGATCTCGATGCTAGTCACACCTTCCTGTCTATCCGATATATTTACTCGCAACGGACAACGGAAGCTCATACACCACAGCTTTTATGCAACCCACAGGAGCGTCTCCAACCCACTCCGATTTGGAGGGCGGCGCCCGCTAATAGGACAAACGGCGTTCGGTTTGAAATTTCAGCTCTTTCCGCCGCGCGCAGCGATGTAATACTTTAGCCACTCCGCTTGTCAGCTCAAAATGGCCAAACCTGGTGAGGGGCCCTTTAAAAACGTCGTTCGGCTTGGCCGTCATCCCGCGTACCCCCTTTCGCCAAATGAATGCCAATAGCACTCGCAAGTGCGTTGCCTTTCATGATTTTTCGTTTTTTTTTTTTTGCGAAAATCATTCTCTGTCTACTTCAGCCGTTTTGAATCTATCTCGATTTGAGCCGCAACATCCTAACGGTGACGCTCGTGCCGCCGTCACCAGTCCCGTTCGCCACCATCTCGTCGCCCCTCAAGGTTGTCGCCCACCGTTCCCGACGCAGACCCCGCCGTCTCTTACGGCGACACTTTTTACCTTGACAGCTGCCTTTAGACCAGAAATAGGTGGTCAACCATCGTACTTATACACCGGAGACGCCAATCCCATGCATACGCCGCCGACCGCGTATCCGTGTCTCACAAACGAAACGACAACTGATACAACGTTAAGTCGATGATATTGACTCAAGTCGTCATCGAGCCATCTCCCAGTCCGTGGGCGTCCGCTGTTGTCCTAGCGAGGAGGAAGGACGGCAGTTGGCGCTTTTGTGTCGACTACAGACACCTCAACAAATTCAAGCCCAAAGATGTCTATGTCTTGCCGCGTATTTATGACGCCTATCTGCACGGAGTCAAGTGCTTATCCTCCATAGACGTTCGATCTGGCTGTTGGCAAATCTCGGTAGATGGTAGGGATGGTAATATCGATGAACAATTAATCGATTAATCGACGAAAAGTACGCCTCAAAACGATTAATCGTCATCGATGTCTACCTTTAATTTAATCGGTTTAATCGATGAAAGCAGTTCGATTAATTGTTTTCCAGACAATGACTAAAGTGGCGTGAAAATTTTGAAATCGTACTATAGAATGCCGAGCACGAGCAACGACAGCGCGGCTGCGAAGACCGAGAGCGACTGTCAACTGTTTTCCCCGAGTCCTGCCGAGATTGCCAAGCGTTTCCCCGCTTTAAGCACACGTCACACAGGCTGCCTGGGGCCGGAGAGAGGCCGCCCCCCGTGGAGGAAGAAATGAACTAGGAGAGATCATTACGTGAGGCAGCAAGTCTTGGAAAGCGAACTCATCGACAAGCCATTTCCCTCGCTGTTTACCTCGCAGTATAGGGTCAGCACGTGACCCTGAGAGACAACGTATTGGCCGATAATGTTTGGTTCGCAGTAGTTTCTAATCGGTGCGCACCCGTTCAGCTGCGCTGCTGCCCTGCAGCCGGCAGCATTAAACCTACCGCGCGCTCTGATGTGGCGATCACGTGTTGGGCCGTTACTTCGTGATGTCAGTCGTGCTGCAATGCTCTCTTCTAATTTCTCCTTCCTCCACGCCCACCCTCCTCAGTAAGTGCCATTTTTAACATACAGGGTGTTCCTTTTTAAGTTTTATGGAATTTTTAGAAATCGCCTGTAGCAGGTAGCATAATTGTTATCATTGATGAGGCGGACATTATTACGAGAAATTGAAACACATATTCGGCTAATTAATAAATATTACTAATTAACTTCATAGTTAATTAATTTACGACGTATATTGAAATTTACCAATTGCAGCCGGTGAATTTATTTATTTATTTATTTCACGTACTTTCCAGGCCCGAACGCGTTACAGAAAGGAGTGGAGTCAAAAACAAAAAATAATGCAGCAAAAATACAAACCAAAAATATTAACAATATGCATTCGAACAGTGGTCTTGAAGTTGGTAGAGTCGGTGATGAGTGCGACTGGTGCGGTAACGCGATTCCAGTCCGTGCTTGTCCTAGGGATGAATGAGTCACTGTACCGGTTTGTGCGGCACAATGTCACCCCGATTTTAAGGCTGTGGTCAGGGCGGGACGAAATATAAGTAGAGTAGCTGTCTGGGTCAGTTGGTACATACTGAATAGTAAAAACCAGTCAAAAGACGAAGGCCAGAGAAGAGACGTGGCACACACGACGACTGGAAAACCAGTCGTCGTGTGTGCCACGTCTATTCTCTGTCCTTCGTCTTTTGACTGGTTTTTACTATTGAGTACGAAATATAAGACGGAGGGGCAAGAAGGGTTTCTTTTAGAAGAGGGTTCAAATGAAAAACTTTGTGAAAAAGGGAAAGACGGGAACATTTGCGGTGTGACGAAAGATCAGGTAAGTTAAGAGTTCATTTCATTGATGAGATACTTGCATAGCGAGAATAATTAGATAAGACAAAGCGTGCACCGCGGTCTTGAATACTTTCTAGAGTAGAAACTAATGAAGACTGAGTCGGATCCCAAATGGCTGAAGCATGCTCCAATTTGCAGCGAACTAAAGTTTTGTAAAGAGTTAGCTTCAGGGACGAAGGGGCAGAGCTAAAATTACGGCGCGAGTAACCAAACATACGGTTAGCGTTATTAGCAACATAGCCAATATGCGAATGCTAAGAAAGGTTATTTGATATGTGAAGGCTGATATGCTTGTAAGAAGTAACTGACGTCACAGGTGCACCATTAATAAAGTACGTGTGCATGACAGTGTTACGAGATATTCGCATGACCTTGCATTTATTTTAATTTGCATGCACCAATTGGAACACCACTCAGTTACGCGGTTAAGGTCGTCCTGCAGTTCTTGGGAATCGGAAGAATTAGGAATTTTACGGTAGAGAACACAGTCACCTGCGAATAGCTTTATGGAAGAACAAAGAACGCAGTTCGGAAGATCATTAATATAGATTAAAAAACATCGCCCAAGCACTCCGTACAGATGGTTAACCAGCGAAGCTGAAACGTGCGGCCCCGATGTTTAGCAGTGGGTTAATGCCGACGATGTATTGAAGCGTTTCTCAAATATTGGCTGCATGTTTGTGTTTCTAGTGGAACGCAAGCGCCAATGGCGGGCGGACGCTGCTAACCACGACGCCGAGCTAACTCGAGATATCGAACGCATGCGACAACGGCGAGCCGAGGAAGCGGCGTTGCGGCCAGAGCAGCGTCAACGTGGCAATGGCGGGAACGCGTTCGCCGGGGCAACGCCCGCTTTCGGCGGGAGTTTCTCGGGCGGCATTTTGGCTTCGGCTGCGACGAAACGTCCACGTTGAAATCACGAGGTGGAACGCAAGCGCCAATGGCGGGCGGATGCTACGCCGAGCTAACTCGAGATATCGAACGCATGCGACAACGACGAGCCGAGGAGGAGGCGTTTCGGGCAGAGCAGCGTCAACGTGGCAATGGCGGGAACGCGTTCGCTAACGATGTAACTAACGGCGCTAGCTGCCAATGGCGCGCGCGCTTGGGTGCGACGTAGAGAACGACGTAATGACGGCGAAGCAATGGAGACGTTTATCGAAACATGGGACGAATGGTTTTTCGTTTCGCCTAGCGATATACAGCTTTCGCTGTAAAAGAGAAGTGGTCGGAGGACTGAGCCTTGATGAACACCTGCTAGTACATTAGAAAACAGGCGTATCCACTTGTCAGGCGTATCCACTAGGAATTAATTTCCAGATTTTGGAACTGAGGTTTGAACAGCGAAAAAAAAACAAGGACACGAAGAAACAAATACCACAAACAAGCGCTTGTTTGTGGTATTTGTTTCTTCGTGTCCTTGTTTTCTTCGCGCTGTTCAAACCTCAGTTCCAAATTATGAACCAACTAGCCCTCATCAAGAACTTACTGAATTTCCAGAATGACACCAGTTCGGAGATATGCACCATCAAACTCGCCGTAAAGAAACGCTGTTGTTCCACTTACATTTTTACCAAAATGCCTTGAAGTACAAAAGTAACTGGAATGCCCATGTATTTCTTCCCACACTTTGAGAAATAATATCTCGAAACTGGTGTCATCCTGTAAATTCCTTTCAAGTGGGTCTTGCGAACTCATCGGCAACAATTCATAAATTGTAATATGTTTTGTAAAGTAATTAACTAAGAAGTTCATTACTCAATGTTTGTTAATTAGTCAAATATGTATTTCAATTTTTCGTGCTACTAATGTCCGCCTCTTCGAATAACTCAGCTCAACGATAAGAATTATGCTACCTGCCACAGGTAATTCTGAAAAATTCCGTAAAACTTAAATATGAACACCCTGTATATTGTTTATTCCTTCACTAGTCCCTAGTGGCAATTATAGTTGGCCTTCAAGAAGTCAAACATTATTCTTTATCAAAGGTTATACCCTTGTATTTCTTATCCTGGTTCCACCTTTCAAACGTTATAATGGGTACTTACGTGAGTAGATAACTGTGTTTCAGCCTTTTTAAAGCGCCGGAAAAAAAGTCGATTAATCGATTAATCGACGAAAAGCCCCGCATCGAAAGCGATTAATCGATTATAGGCTAAACCGACGAACGATTAATTGTTAATCGATTAAAATATTTAATCGACCATCCCTAGTAGATGGCATTGACCGTGAGAAAACTACATTCGTTACAACTTACACTTTACGGCCTCTACCATGCAATTAAAGTTTAATGTGTTCGGCTTTTGTAATGTCGCGGCAACCTTGAAAGAATGATGGACTCCTTACTTCGCGGCAATAAATAGTCCACATGTCTGTCTTTCAAGGCGATGTGACAGTCTTCTCACCAAGTTTCGCGAGTCATCTAACGCGTCTGTCGGCCATACTGGCTGTTGGCCGACGCGCAAGCCTCCAATTGAAAACATCCAAGCAGTGGTGGCGTGGAGCATGCAGAGGTAGAACACCCGGCTTCTAAACTGAAGATCGTATGTTCGAATCCCCCTCCAGCCCACTACATGTTCAGGCACGCAGTGGCGCCTCACAGTGGTATATGTATGTATATATATATATATAGGGTCTTTCGGCAAACACTTTCAAAAATGTTTAAAGGTTGCCTGTGGCAGATAGCCCAATTCTAGTTAATGAGCTCGTCTACTCGAAGAAGCGGACATTGCTTGCACAAAAAATTTCAATGCATAATCGAATAATTAAAAAAAATCAATAATAATGTTTTTCACCAATTATCTGATGGCCCATATTGCAATTTACAAATTATAGCCGCGGAGTTCGCAAGGGAGATCCACTTGGAACGAATTCTCGCGATGACACCAGTTTCGAGATATTAATTCCCGAACTTTGCGGGGAAATACACCACGTTCCATTTGCTTTTGACCTTCAATGCATAAAGCGACGTTTTGTCAGACAGTAGCTGGAACGCCAATGCATTTGTCCGCAAAGTACAGTCTCCCTGCGACCTCCAATTACCCCTGTCTCCTCATGTACCAAGCAAAAATAAAATTCTGTAGCTCGCCATTAGTCAGACAGTTACGCCCGGAACCATATTCCGCTGCGCAAGGATATTGGCCGCGTATGCCGCGTGCGTTCGGCAGCGTTGCAAGCGACTTGTGAGATGGAGTATAGGGACCAGGGGAGTCTCTTCCTTTTTTCGGTGAAAAACTATTTTTGGGGAAAAAACTATGTATATATATATATATATATATATATATATATATATATATATATGCTCATGAAACCATACTATGCGCGTACGGGAATGCCAAGATGCACCTGAGGAGCTCCATTTATTATCGTGGCTGAAATAACGTTTTGACGTGACCGAGACGGTCGCTTTTCGCACAGGGGGCAATGGACACAATGATGTGGGCCTTCCGCACCGCGGGATGGCGCGAGCAAAGGTCGGCGCCATGAAAGACGACGAAGCGCGTAGGCTGCACGCTCTTCTTGTGGCCCGCCATTAAAGAGAAGCGTCTATGTTTTCAAGACTCCGTCTTCGATCTACGTTACAATATATATATTTATATATATATATATATATGTATATATATTGTAAAGGGGTTTTGTTTGGGTCGTAGAGCGGCAGCGAGAAACGCCGCCCTGCAGCTAGGGCGTGGCCAGGGAGCGAACTGGGTAGGAGCCACACGATGGCAACGGGGCTGTTCAGCCTGCCGATCTGCTTCCTCACAATACATACGAAAACAGATGTGACACCTGTAACGTTGAAGATGCGACAAGAGAGAGAGATATATATAGTGAAAACTATATAGGCGCAAATATAATTAAGCAGGCAATAGGGAGCGATTACGTAAGCATAAGAAACCATCACGATGGCAAAACATTCCACAGCAGTCTTATAAAAGTATAGGCAATGTGCTGAAAAAAATGATCTGCTACTATGATGCCCAGTACAGTCATTTGAAGAATTCGTATGATTGATTATAATTGAGAAATCAGTAAGGGTATTCCGAGTCATCGCCCAATAAGAAATGATTATTATTAGTGGTATTAACACAGTACGTGCATAATAGATATAGCTACAATTCGATACAGCCCAAAAAATAGAAGGAATAATTATAAGTTATCATGTGTCGAAAAAAACGACGGCATGCTGGAAGTTCGAATAGCTATATATTAACTTCCTCTGGAAGTTCATTCCAACTTTCGCTATCTCTAAACCATGCTGAAAATTGTTGTTCCATGTGGAACAGTGCTGAAACGTGCAATCCGCGCCTGATCTGCTCAGACATTGCATACAATGGCCAGCCCTGGCTAATGATTTCTTTTCCTGCCTGTGTAAAATAGTTGTGATTTGTGATAAATCTAGTTTAACGTGTATGAGCAGTACTTCTCTCCCCCGTTCCCCCTGCACCTACTTTAACTTTTTATCCCCCTACTCCTTCCCACCGTACCAGGTAACCACCCGGAACTACCTCAAGTTACCCCAACCCCCCACATTTCAATGCATCCTTTCCCTCTCTGTCAATATATATATATATATATATATATATATGCGCCTAATTTCTGGGCACAAGCATACATCATATTATACGTAAACATACGTTGGTTTCTCTTTCTCTCTCTCTGTTGCAATGTGGCAGTTTTTATGATTGTTCCCTGAAATTAGGCGCTGATATATATATATATATATATATATATATATATATATATATATATTGTACTAAGGAGAAAAACAGAGACAGCACCCGTTCCTGGGCCGGCTGTTCTATAATCCATCTCGTCGTCTTCCTCTCGCTGTCCGCGCCCGCAGTCCGAGCGCCCGCGCCTAGGTGCGTCTTTTTCTTCATTACACTCGGCCACGATCCGTGGATAGGTCGGGTTCCTGAGTGATAGCGTCGGCGCCTCCATGCACCCCGGCGTTGATGTGTTTCGGAACCGTTTCGCTAACGGCTGCGGACCGAAAGTGGTCTCGGTCTCTGGAAGTAATGGTAAAGCGTCGGAAGTGGAAGACGCAGAGTCCGAGACCCGTGGTGGTAAAACTGGCTCGCATTCTGGGTCTACAGCGGGACAGGTGGCGAGGCAATCTGCCAAAACCCTCCTGGGTACTGAGTTCCGGGTGCCAGAAGAATGCCAAGTCGAAGTAGCAGTGGTGTTCTGCTGCGTCCTTATGAGTAGTAGTGCAGCCGATGACGCCGGTTTGATACCGCCGTTGATACCGGTGTGATCTACCACTCGGCGGTGACTCGAAGCGGGAGTGGTCGTCGCCGTGCGCTTCCCACCGTCTGCGATGGCGCCGACGACGACACTCGGGGAGCCGGCTTCTGCGGCGGGGCAGCCGGTGGGCCTCCATGGCGAGGTGCTGCAGGGAACTACTGCGGCGTCAAGGTGGTGCTCCTCAGGAGCTCCGGCCGTAGAGCACTGCTGGCCGGCCTCCACGCAGGCATACGTGAGCGGGCCGAAAGCAGTGATCAGAGCTGCACTCCATTCAGGCCACGACCCAAGTTTAATGCCTGCGTAGTTGTCCCATGCCTTGGCGGCACCACAGATCGTTTCGCGGCAACCAGCCATCTTGTGTGGTCTTTCCAGGCATGACGATCACCCAGGGCATTGATGTTGCGAACCCAAAGGATGACGTCGTCTTGAAAGCCGCGAAACGTCGGTATGTCCACGAACGCCGGCTGCAGGGAAGCGTGGACGGCGTTCCCAGGCAGGACGCACCCGCTGACGGATGCGAAGGCGGTCGTCATACCCTGGAGCTGTTGTGTCAGCTCGGCGATGGCGTGGACGAGGGCATCGGTATATCCCAGACCGAGAGCCGCCGAGGAGGCTTCGACGCCATCCCCGGATGGTGCAGTGGGTACTTGCGACGGTGGTAGGGTGGCGGGTTCCATACCGAAGGAAGCGTGGACGGCGTTCCTGGGAAGGTGGGACCCGGCACGCCGAAGAACCGTGCGAGGAACACTTAAGGTGGAAACGCCTTAAGGCAGGTTCATTGTAGACTGCGCTATTGTAATGAGGAGAAACACAGAGACAGCACCCGTTCCTGGGCCGGCTGTTCTAGCTTGCTTGCTTGCTTGCCTTTAAAAGTGGCTCGTACCCACTATGGGGGATTGGCCAAGAATCGGGTGATTGAAGGAAAACAATTATCGGACTCTAATCAGGATCACTTTTGAAAATTTTTGAATGATAAAAGGAATTTATTCATATAAAATTTCAGAATTTATCAAGGAAATCGTCCTGATTCAATTAGGTACCCCACAAAAGCTGCACCAACATCCCTATGACTATGTCCGAGAGAAGAGGCACCAAAAGATAGAATATTGGGTATCCTTAAATTCAATCCAGCACTGTTAAATTTTTCTTCTAAAGCATGTTTTCTTAATGAGGAAAAACGGCTGCATGACACGAAGAAGTGTTCTATTGTTTCGTCTTCACCACAGTATGAGCACAAGGTGGAGGGCGCCAGACCAGGTCGATGTAGATAAAAGTTTCATGTAGGAATGCGACATCTGAATTTGGTAAGGAGGACTTCAAGTTTTCTATTATGGCAGAATTTTATGTTCCAAGGAAATAGGAGGTGTCGATAATCAGTTAGATTTCTTAATGGCAGGTTCCAGGAGTCTTGCATGACTGCCCGTCTCCTGAACCTAGCCGCGGTTATGTAAGCTGATACAGGAAGAATCGGAAGGATTGGACCACTAAGGGCAGCTCTCGCTAAGCTGTCAGCTAATTCATTGATAACTAATCCTTTGTGACCAGGCACCCATACCAATCTAATTAGTTTTAAGTTAGAAGGAATAGGACTTTGGAATGTACGCGAAACTTGTGAGTCACTATTTGCAGTGAGAGCTCAACAAAATGACAAAGAATCTGTTACGATTACAACTTCCGAAATTGAAGAGCGCACTTTTCGTAGAGTCAATGTAACCGCCAGAAACTCAGCTAGAAATATTGGTATATAGTCGGGAAGTCTTAAGGAGAACGACCAGTCGAAAGCGGAACAGAAAATTCCAATTCCAAATTTTTCTTCTGATTGCGAGGCATCTGTCGCTATGACGGCTGTTATTTTTAACTCCAATAAGTGATTTTCTAATAGCCCATTTAATATATTGTAAGAAAGGAATTTTGCGTTGTTTGGATATATATCGTCGAAAATAATTTGGAGATTCTCTCTCTCACTGCAAATTGGAGGGATCTGACATAATCGTACATCTAAGGGACCAACAAGTGCCTGCACAAAAACGACATGAGGAGTGTGGAACCGGGGCCAGGAAGATTGAAAAAATATTGCAATCTCGGAAATGAAAATTATTTGTCATTTTATAGGCAATTCATACATTTTTAAGAATGTTTGGACCGTTAATAACCGAAATCTGCATAAAAGAGAAGGTAAATGTGTTTCTAGGTATAATACATTGTTCGCAACGAACTTTGGCAATCCAAGGCACAGGCGTAAAGCTTCCCGTTCCAGAAGAACAAGGGGATGTAATTTGTATGCCGGCGCACCTGAATATAGAACACATCCGAATTCCAAAATTGGCCGTATGTACATTTTATAAATCATCACAAGAGAGTCTCTCCGCATTCCTGATCGACTGTTGCAAAGCCTTCTTAGCATTCCAATCGCTCGCACTCCTTTTTTATTTATGTATTCAATGTGCGTGCGCCAATTTAGCCGGTCATCGTATATTATGCCCAGGTATTTTACCGAGTCCATCTGAGGTATGTTCTGGTGGCGGTAAGTTTATATGTATTGGATCTAATAAAGGAAAAACTATTATTGCGCATTCACTGACATTTAGGGAGAGGCGAATATTCAGTAACCAGTTTTCTATGTCGCACAGGTATGTTTGCAAACGATTATATAGAGTGGATGTTAATTTCAGATGCAAAAAAAGCAATATCATCTGCGTAGACATATGTGTATATGTCATTATGACAAGGTATAAAGCTTAGTAATATATTAAATAATAAAGGGGACGGGACAGCTCCTTGTGGAACCCAACGAGATTATCGACGTCTATTTGAAGAACATCCTTTCAAAGAACAATAAAATTTTCGGTCAGTCAGAAACTCGCTAAACCATTTTGTTATGTATTTTGGAAATCAAGGTTAATTATTCGATTCAATAAAACTTCGTGTTCTACACTATCGTGAGCTTTTGATATATCTAAAGTTACTAGAGCTGCAATTTGTCTCTGGCGACGTGCTAGTTTTATACGGCTTTCCTCGTACACATGAGCGTGCCAAATGGAACAGCCAGATCTAAAGCCAATTTGGAAAGGGCTGAGCACTTCTTTGTCCTCTGCTAATTTTATAAGACGAAAATTTAGAATTCTTTCTATTATTATCACTGAATTGGACCTTAGAGCAATTGGTCGAATATTATCAAGCGTGTATCCGTCACCATTACTTTTAAGAATCGGAAAAATCTTAGCGAGTTTCCAACTGGAAGGTATCCACGAAAATTGAATAGAATAATTCACTAAGTCTAAAAGATCATCTGGGGACTCCTTGAATAAAAATTTTATAATTTTTTAGGTTATTCCGTCAACACCAGGGGCGGCATGCGGCATACTTTCCACTCCTGTGGCCAGTTCTAACATAGCGATCTCCGTAAAATCATCGAACTGTATGCGTATCTTGGAAGATGGCGATAACAAGGACGTGAATCGGATTTCTAAACCCTTTGCAATTTCTTCTACCATTTGTGTCATTTCTTCACTAGTGAAGACCATCGATTCAATGTTACTCGGAAGCGGAAGAATCTTTCTGCCACTGAGAAAAGTGAAAAGCGCTCGCTTGTTTTTAGATTTACATAGATATTCGAAATGTTTGCAATCGTAGTCGTATTTTGCTTTAGAAACTGTATGTTTAAATATAGTTCTGTAGAATTTATAATCACTCCAATTTAGTGGACACTTGTTATATAACAATTTTTCCAGGCTGCTTTCCTTCTTTTATAATCGCGTGAACAATCGGTATTCCACCAAGGGTTGTAGGAGTAACCATTATTAGTTAGAATTCTGAATTCCGACTGCTTGCTAGATTTTTCAAGGGCTGAACAAATAATCTTCGTCTTTTCTTCATTGGAAGCATCAGAAAGTGACGAAATCACAGATCGCAAGGACTGCTTAAAGGTATAGTAGTTTACAAACTTTCGAGCTTGTTCATCCATTGTTGTAGTAGAAC
This sequence comes from Dermacentor silvarum, assembly GCF_013339745.2. Lineage (NCBI taxonomy): Eukaryota > Metazoa > Arthropoda > Arachnida > Ixodida > Ixodidae > Dermacentor > Dermacentor silvarum. The sequence goes on from NC_051154.1 coordinate 308,699,725, forward strand.
GGACTATTTCAAAGACCAGCGGGATGTGATCACTATTAGAGGCGCAATCAACAGTCGACCACGAAGACACAGAAAGACTACGGCTAGAGAATGTGAGATCAATTGCAGACTGATTTTGGCCACGCACGAACGTAGTTGCCCCCGAATTTACACAAGAAAGTTATTATCTAATGACCAATTCCACAAGCGTTTACCGCATGAATCTGTCTTTAAACCCCATGAAACATGATGTGAATTGAAATCCCCAGTAAGTAAAACATCCCGCCCACAGCTAGCTAGAACACTGTCAAGACAGCGAGTGTCCCGCACACCGGAAGGAAAATAAGTATTTACAATATAAAGAGGGAAACATCCAGGTAGAGTCAGTTCTATAGCCAGAATTTCGCACTCAGAATCCATCCATTCGAATATAATTTTGGCTTTATGACATATTTTAGTCGAAATAATATAATTAGTCCACCACCTCTTGTAGGGCGGTCTAGTCGAAAAGATCTGTAAAATATTAAATGGAAATTTTTCTCCGTTGTCAACCAAGTTTCCTGTAATACTATTATATCTGGATTAAGTTGGTTTGTAACAGAAAACAAATCTACAGAAGCTGATAATAGTGATCGGCAGTTCCACTGAAGAACCTTTAACAATCTTATGATGAAGAAGTTGCTGCTGTCGAAGGGGACTTCTTCGATGCACTATCCTCCAATGTAAACTTCGACTGACATTTCTTTAACTTCGAATGGGGAAGTGAGGAGGAATCCTCACTGATTGTGGACATCGCTCTTTTTTGAGCACGAACATTATGTTCTGCGTCTTTCATTTCGCAATCTTGAATGGTCTGGTTGGCGGAAGCAGAATGAGTGGGAGGGGAACTATTGCAGGCTGTGCCATCTCCCGAGACAGTTGTCTCCCTCTTTTCATCGACAGCTGCTGCCCCGAGTTTATAAGTTGATTTGCTACCAAGCATATACCAGAAGCTTGCATTAACGTATTCATATGCGAGGACATAGCCTGTGCGATGCTTTCACCAAGATTTATCAACAACTGATCCATTGCCTTAGCCACGGCCTTTTGAACAGCATTTTCTATGGTTGCAGTGAGAGATGAGTCAAGTATTGTATTTTGTTTAGCTGTAACTCCTGCATAGCCAAATGTTCTTTCATTTACAATATTTGCAGCCTCTCTTCTGGAGCAACATCTTTTATCCATAACTTCGAGGATCTGCACTTCTTGGGCCCACACAGAACAGTTTGAGTAATCGGCCGGATGGTTTCCTTCACAAAGGCAGCATCTCTCGTTTTCAGAAGTGCAAGCACTGGGAGCGTAACTTTCCCCACATGTACAGCAACGTTGGCTTGATTTGCATGCACCGATACTATGGCCAAATCGCGAGCAATTGCGACATTGAAGCAGACGCGGTGCAAGTGGATCTACTCTGAATATAAGGGGCGCCCGAGCCTAGGTGCGTCCTTTTCTTCATTACAATATATATATATATATATATATATATATATATATATATGGTCGCGTGTGTTCTAGGCAGACGACAACGACGATGGGGGCATTAACGGACTCCGTCTAGTGGGTCAGTGGGATTTGGCTGACGACGAAGAAGACGTGTCTCTGTTTTGTTTTGTTTGAACAGGTTGTCCTGCTGTTCTTGAAGAACATCTCCCTGTCCTCTCTTGGCGTTGTACCGCGACAGTGGTGGAGGTGCTGGGTATATTAACCACGCCTGATGCTCCGGACTCCTTCTGGAAGTCGTTCATATAGCCCGGACGCATTGTCACCAGTTACGACCCCCGTGCATCGCTTCAGTCGTCGACTGCTAGGCCTTGCCCTGGAGTCCTCCCCTCTTCAACCACATCTTTCCAGGAGCTCCACACATCTGGCAATGGCCGAAACGAGACCATGGCATGCACTCCAATGCAGCCAGTCTCTCAGTCAACAACAGGTAACTGTTCTTCATCCGCTTGTTCCCGATCGCTATCGCGGTGCAGCCTTCGAAGACATTGAAGACTGGCTTGACAAGTACGAGCGCGTCGCCAAGGTTAACCAGTGGACTGAGCAGCAGAAGCTCTCCCACGTCTATTTCGCGCTTGACGACAGTGGCAGTACTTGGTACGAGAACCGCGAAGCTAGCCTATCGACATGGCATGACTTTCGGCAGAAAATCACCGATACGTTTACAAGTGCCGACCGACGCGACCGCACCCAGTGGTTGATGGCGCTGCATGTGCATCAACCCAATGAGTCGGTCACAATTTTCGCCGAATACATGGCCCGTCTCTTTCGTGATGCCGATGTAGTCATACCGCCAGCCGTCATTCGCCGCGCCTTGGACCACGCCGCAAAACGACCCTACGAGGCGGCCACGATTTCGATCCAACGCGTGGCGCACCGCCGATAACCACCCTCTCTGTTTTAACTGCAGAGGTGCCGGCCATATTTCCCGCCATTGCTGGCATCGCGACACATCATTTCGACTTCTTCGTCCGTGGTCTGATGCTCGACGTGCAGATGGCGACTCCGTGCTACGCCACGACGACGCTGCTTTTCAGGGACCTCCCATAGCGCACCCGAATGACGAATCCGTGCCCAATGATCGGACTGATTTCGGCCGTCAGTCGCGCTCTCCATCCTCTCCACGCCAGATGCCTGCTGGACGTACTTTTGCTAACCTTCAAGGCCGAAGGTCGCCCAGCCGCCGCCGGGGAAACTGAAGGCGGTGACCTCTGGGGGTAAGGTTGCAGGCCCGCCGCAAGACAATAAAAAGCCCCCAACTCGCCCGCTGCAGAACGCCGAGAAGCCGATAACCACCCACCCCGAAGAAATTGTAAGCGCCGATCTTGATGTTTTCATGGATGCGCAGCCAGTGACAGCGTTAGTCGACACTGGTGCTGACTTCTCTATAAGTCAGGAACTCGCCCTCCACCTGAGGGAAGTAAAGACGCCATGGACGGTACCTCACGTAAGGACGGCAGGCAGCCAATTACTGGTGCCTACTAGAAGATGTACTGCAAGAATTAATATTGGAGATTCTTCTTTCGTGGCCGCTTTCATCGTTCTTCCTGCGTGGTGTAAAGATTTGATTATTGGAATGGATTTCTTAAGGGAATATAGCGCCGTAATTAACCTTCCAGACCGCATGGTGACGTTTTATAAGAGCCCTGGTTTAGTCCATTGCTTATCGCCGCAACACAATGCCTTTCGTCTAACAGAAGATGACGTCGTACTCCCACCTCGGTCATGTATTCTTGTTTCGATGGCCTGTAACGTACCGTTTCATTGCGATGGAGTTGCCGACCACATAACCATTTGGTTGCTTACTCACGGTATCTCGGTCGCACGAGGAATTGTAAACGTCACCGACGGGCGCACGAGCCTATTGCTAACAAATTTTAGCAGAGAAAGACGGCACCTTCCAAAAGGCACGGCTGTGACTTATTTTGACGGTGTTGTGGATGTTCGCGGCTGCTGTTCACTACTCGAAGAAGCGCCTACACAAGACCCAGCTCTTGTACTTGACGTCAGCACTGTTTTGCCGCAGCAACAAGGAGAACAGCTTCTTATGCTATTGGCCCAGTTCGTCGACTGCTTTGCGTCGACTTCAAGTGTCGGTCCGACGCCTCTAACAAAGCACCGAATAATTAGAGGATACGGTGAGACCAATTCACCAAAATGCTTATCGTGTGGCTCCCAGAGAACGTGAAGCCATACAACAACAGGTGACAAAAATGCTTGAACACGACGTGATCCAACCATCAACGAGTCCCTGGGCATCCCAGGTAGGTCTAGTAAAGAAAAAAGACGGCAGCTTGCGTTTCTGTGTGGACTACCGAAAACTAAACCAGGTGACGAAGAAAGATGTGTATCCGCTTCCCCGTATCGACGATTCCCGCGACAGGCTTCGATACCCAAGTTACTTCTCTTCAATGGACTTAAAGAGCGGATATTGGCAAATTGAGGTAGACCCGAGAGACCGTGAAAAACTGCTTTTGTGACGCCAGAGGGCCTATACGAATTTTAATGTATTGCCTTTCGGCTTGCGCTCTGCCCCTGCTAAGTTCCAACGCCTCATGGATACTGTGCTTTCCGGTCTGAACTGGAAAACCTGCTTAGTGTACCTCGACGCCGTCATCGTGTTTTCCGCAACGTTTGAAGAACACCTCGAACGGCTTGAAGCAGTTCTGCAGTCCATAAGATCCGCCGGCCTCACCCTGAAACCGAAGAAGTGCCACTTTGGCTTTGCGGAAATACAGTTTCTTGGTCATGTCGTCAGCCACGCCAGTGTCCGCCCGGATCCTGCAAAAATTACGGCTGTCGTACAGTTTCCCGTACTATCCGACAAAAAGGCTGTCCAGCGGTTCCTCGGCCTCTGCGCCTATTACCGGCGGTATTTTGCAGACTTTGCTCGCATTGCGTCGCCGTTCACTCGCCTCATGAGAGACGACGCTCCTTTTGTATGGGGTGATGAAGAGCAAGGTGCATTTAACGTCTTGCGTCAACGTCTCCAGACACCTCCAGTGCTTGCCCACTTTGATCAGACCACTCCTACATTGCTCCACACGGATGCCAGCATTGTTGGCTTGGAAACTGTTCTTGTGCAGCGGCAGGAGGACACGGAAAGAGTGATTGCCTACGCAAGCCGAACACTCTCACGCACAGAGGCTAATTATTCCACAACTGAGAAAGAATGCCTCGCTGTGGTATGGGCGGTTATGAAATTTCGCCCATCTTTGTACGGCCGCCCGTTCAAAGTTCTCAGCGACCACCATTCACTGTGTTGGTTGACGAACCTTAAGTATCCGTCTGGACGATTGGCACGTTGGAGCGTAAGGCTGCAAGAGTTTGACATGACGGTCCTGTACAAGTCTGGAAAACGACATACGTATGCTGACTGCCTGTCTCGATCGCCGATACAGTCGGCTTCTCCACTCTAAAAAGAAGATACAGCATTTCTTTGTGTTCTGGACACAGCCGCCATTGGGACGACCCAATGTCCAACAATGGGACGACCCTGGGACGACCCTGAGTTGCTTGCACTCATAAGCTACTTATAGGGAAGGTCTGCGAAAGCACCTAGAGTTTTCGCAAGAGGACTGTCGTCATTTTGTTTACGGGCCAAAGTCCTTTACAAAGGAAACTTTTCTTCTACCGGGTTCCCCTACCTGCTCGTCATTCCTGCAGTTCTTCGTTCGGAAGTACTTCAAGCCTGTCACAACGAGGTGACTTCTGGTCACTTAGGCTACACGCAAACATTGGGCAGAGTGCGGCAAAGCTACTACTGGCCGATATTTACCACGGCCGTGAAACATTACGTTCGCACTTGTCTTGACTGCCAGAGGCGCAAGTCACCTCCGACGAAACCAGCCGGCCTCCTACAACCTGTCCAGGTTCCGCGAACACCATTTGATCAAATTGGAATGGATATCTTGGGCCCACTACCTACTTCCACTGCAGGGAGGCGCTTTGTACTCGTCGCAACCGACTATCTGACACGTTACGCTGAAACAAAGGCCATACAGAAAGGCAGAGCAGCCGATGTGGAGCGCTTTTTCATTGAAAATGTTGTGTTGCGACACGGAGCCCCAAGCGTCGTAATTACCGACAGAGGAACCGCCTTCACGGCTGCACTTTTAGATCACGTCTTGCTGCTAAGTGAAACAGCTCATCAGAAGTCGACCGCCTACCATCCACAAACCAACATGCTGACAGAGCGCCTTAACAAAACAATTGAAGACATGCTTTCAATGTACGTGGATGTCGAACATAAAAATTGGGATGACATCCTCCCTTATATAACTTTTGCGTACAACACGGCGAAACTAGAGACGACGCGCATGACTCCGTTCACCCTTGTTCATGGCCGGGATGTACGAACGATATTGGATGCAATGCTTCCACACGAATTTGACGACACTGAAACGGACGCCGATGTCTTTACGCAACGCGCCGAAGAGGCTCGGCAGCTCGCGCGCGTCCGGATCTGCCAGCAGCAAGACTACGACGCAGGCCGCGATGATGCTCACCGTAGAACCGTGACCTATGAAGTCGGCGACAGTATGGGTTTGGACACCCATACGGAAACGAGGCCTCTCCGAAAAGCTGTGAAGGCGGTACTTCGGCCCATATGGAGTATTGCGGCGACTATGTGATGTCACCTACGAGGTCGTGCATCACTGAGCTTGTGCATGTTGTACGCATGAAGCCATATGTGAGCGCATGATTATGCCAGAGGCCCTCACTTCCGCAAGTGGCACTTCTGGAATAGCATCGGGACGATGCTCTGCTATAGGGAGGGACAAATGACGCGTGTGCTCTAGGCAGACAACAACGACGATGGGCGCACTAACGGACTCCGTCTATTGGGTCAGTGGGATTTGGCTGACGACGAAGAAGACGTGTCTCTGTTGTGTTTTGCTTGAACAGGTTGTCCTGCTGTTCTTGAAAAACGTCTACCTGTCCTCCCTTGGCGTTGTACCGCGACAATATATATATATATATATATATATATATATATATATATATATATATATATATATATATATATACAGGGTGTCCCAGCTATCACGCAGCACGACTTAAAAAAGAGGAACGGCAATACGCGAAGCCAACCTAGTACGTGCAACCAACAGAACAAGCAACAATACGTGCTACATAAATGTGTTTTTCCGAGTGTGAAAGAAACCCGCCAATACACGCAGAATTGCCGCACGACTGGCCGCTCGAGGCACTTTGCGTGTATTCGCGGGCTTCTTTCATGCTCGGAAAAACACTTTTATGTAACACGTATTCAGCAACAGAAAGCTGTATCGGGAGTTTTTCATGTTGCTCTACAACTTTCTCATTGACACTTTGATAATTAGGACAGTACTTCTCGAGTTAGACAATTATTTACAATGAAATAATTAAATCTCAGTAAGGAAAAAAATACTGTCCGCTACTCCATTGCACTGGAAACAATACGCACATGGTTTGCTTCGCGTAACGCCGTTCCTCTTTTTTTTAAATCGTGCTGAGTGATAGCTGGGGCAGCCTGTATATATACATATTGTTCAGTCGGCCGACGTCCCTCAAGGATATCTGGCTTTGTGCACCCAAGTTTCTAAATGCCCCACCCTTCCAACATAGCCAAGAATAGAACAACAAAGAAGCAAGAAAGGAGTTCCAATTGTGAACACCAAATTCATAATCACTCCCAATTCCCCTCTCCGCTCGGCGCTTTCCTTCGCGAGGTCGCGGTGCAACGAAATCCAAGCGACGAAAAGGCACACTCCCGGAGAATTCCATTCTAGAGATGGCATCGAACCAGATGGCCGTGCTGACCAGCTTCCATATGACAAATTTTCCGGTGACCACCAGTATTGTGACTAGTGGGCTCGTTCGGGGCCCACTCGTCACAAGGCCACTCGTCATAGGTCAACGCATCGTACGTAAACTTGTCAGGAAGGCCAACTTGTCGTCGGGCATGTTCTACGAGGATATCTCCTACCACTGGGCTATTCGTCACACGGAAAACTTGAGTTTGCCCAACCATGGGCGTGCTCTGCATAGGCGAATGTTTAAATTCCGCTGAAATCTGGTCACGGCCGCTGGATCAAAAAAAAAACAAAAAAAAGAAAGAAAAAATAAGGTGCGACCAGCGGCGTCAAGCGTGCTGCAATGGAAGCGAACGTGACAGCCGTCGTTGCATACGCGGCCGCTTGGCTGGCCTGAACGGCGCTACCCGTAGGGGATCGGACGCGCCGGCTTCCACGGGCGACGGCGTTCCTAGCGCGTTCCCGACGCTTTTTCTACGCCGGTCCGAGACAACAGTCCTTGACTGGTGGAGCCACGGTGGATGATGTACAGTTTTGATGCACGAGGCAGGCCGCACATGTTTCTTGTTCTTTATCCAGCGGCCGAAACCTGGCATTTCAAACTACCAGCTCGAAGATGCCAAATAAGACTTCGCGAAATGGTCGCCATTGTTTACCGCTACACGAAGTGTTTTTTTTTTTCTTTCTGAGATTGTAGCTCTCCCCAGCTTACGATCTGCTTCTCGTTCTGCAAAAGGCAACACCGTGTGTTGCGAGACTCGCTGTAGCAGCTGGGTGAAAGTGACGCAGACCAAACGGTCATTGCTGGACGAGGGCGAATTGGTTGTTGGGGAAGTAGACAGTACAATCAAAACCTCTACTTCACAAAACCTGATTTCAGAAAATTTTGAGTTAACGAAGCGCCTTCTAGGATACTGCTGTCATAAAAAATCGCCCGCTGTGAAAAGATTGAGATATAAAGGGCCTTGAACACTCCATTCTCCGTTTCTCCCTGATTTATAGGGGGGAAAAAAACACCACCACCACTACCATGCACACCAATAACACCGCCAACAATAATAATTATACGGCAGATTCATTATGAAACTGCTGAGCGCACAAAACAAACGAGACACAAGGCAAAGCTAGACACTCGTTATCTGAGCTGCGAGTCAGCGGTTATTGTGTTTTACCTGCGGCTTGTGCCTCGTTTGTTGTGTGCGCGCAACAGTTTCATAATGAATAGCTACCAACTCGCCCAATCTTCAGTACTTTTACTATATGGCCCATCGTTTTGCAACGGGGAGGTGGCGGACGCAGCCAATGTCCTCACTTTTACTTTTCTTCGGCGCCTATTTTCGGTCTATTGGTCCCATGATTCGTGTGAACAAATAATTTATTCTGAAACAAATGTATCACCCCAAAGTTTTATAATGTTCTCTGCTACCGCACAGCTATTACTCTAGTCGCCTTTTACTATTCTTCATGGCAGATTTATTAAGTTTTGCTTTACTACCCCTAAATCCGATTGCCTTGTGCAGTGGTACCACGTCCTCGTTGACCTCTGGGTGGTCAAGCGTTTTGACAGCCAGTGTTCGTGGGCATCGAGGGAGATGTGTTCGTGTTTGCTTTTCTGCGCGTGACACGCTGCTTGTTATTTAGTATAGTAAGCGAATATTTATTTCTGCGAGTGTTTGTTCAAGCCCCGACGAGCGCTTCGCCCTCTCCACCTGAAATGTCACTCGAGCTGGCGCCGGGTCCTTGATCGGCAAAGCTTGACTGCAGACTGTTCGTTATCGTGCATCCTGACACTGTGACGTCAAACGTGCTGTGTCCCGCAGTCATGGCCAAAGCGGAGCTCTATATTCGAAGAGACAGCGCGCGGTGGTTTGTTTACTCTCCATAACATAAGCTCTGAACACACCGCAGGCAGCAAGACAGCTAAGTTAAGATGATTTTTAAGACATATGCCGCAACGTTGTCTTGTCTGATAATTGATGACATGAATGCATGGTTATGCACAAAAGTGTAAGTGCTTTCATTATTCTGTGAATAAGTTCCGCATAAATTGCTACTTTGTGGCTGTGTTGGCCATACAACTGAAATATAATTATTTGGTTGTGTCGCGTTTGGGGTGTATATTTTGAGATGAATAAATGTGAAGCGTTTTTTTTTTCAAACTCTCTGGCAGTGTCATTCCTCCCCATGCTATATCCTCGCCTTCTTAAGGAGGGAGAGCTGGAAGGAGAAGAAATGCATTTTCGTTCTACGTGCTTTTGTTCTCCAATGCATAAAACGACGTTTTTTTTAAGGAACTAACTGGAACACTAATGCATTTCTCCGCAATGTTTGGGAATTCATATCTCCAAAATGCTGTCATCTTGGCAATTCGTTCCAAGTGCATCCGCCTTGCGAACTCCACGGCTAGAATTTGTAAATTACAATAAGGTTTTAGTTAAAAATTGAAATATAGATTTTTTGTTAATTAGTCGATTATACATTTCAAATTTCTGTGCAAGCAATGTACGCCTCTTTTAGTAGACAAGCTCATCAGCTAGAATAGGGCTATCTGTCAGAGGCAACGGTTAAACATTTTTCAGTATTCGCTGAAACCCCCCGTATTAGAGCACTGCACGGGCTTGGGCTTACCCGAAAGCACGGGACGGGCCGGGTAGAGCAGTTTTTTCGCGGGCTCGGGCCGGGCTCGGGCACAGCGTGTGCTTTTTGACCCGGGCCCGGGCCAGGCTCGGGTTTTTTGACGCGGGCCCGGGTCGGGCTCGGGCTTTCTGCGAGTTATTCTCGGGCGTCTCAACTCTGAAAAACATGTATGTTTCGGTCTCGGGCCGGGTACGGGCCGGTTTCGAGCTGGGCTCGGGCCGGGCTCGGGATTAAGGTAAAGGGGTGGCGGGCCGGGCCGGGCGGGTAACGTAGATTATTAGCGTAGATTAACGTAGATATAACGTAGATAAAAGTTTTGATCGGGCTCGGGCGGGCCGCCCAATGTAAAAACAGGCCCGGGCCGGGCCCGGGCCGTGCAGTGCTCTACCCCGTATATACAAGATAAAAAGTACCCAAAAATGCGTAAAATAAAGTACCGCAGCTGCCGCAAAACGACTTGTGAGGTGGAGTATAGCCTTATTGCTACATGACGTCAGTAAATTTCTCTCTGTGTCATCATGTCACAATAACGTCGATGACGCCAGACTCGGCGTTTCGTGACTAACTTTGGTGTCAGATTAAATATCGTCTAAACATTTCCCACCTTTCACGCTTACCATTTACGTCAGAAAAACTGCGATATACATTTTTTAGCACTTAGAAAACGTCTCTCAGTACTTCTTTAAAATGTGAGGAGGAGGAGGAGCAGGAGGAACATTTTATTGTGGAACTAGCACTTTAAGAAAGCCGGGCCTAAGACTCCCATGAGGGGACGTCGAGGCCTTGCCTCGACGTCCCCTCATGGGAGGCGCACATTTATAAAACTTAACATGCTTGGAGAGGGCATGTGCGGGTGACATAAAGGGCATCCCCGAAATTTTAGCATAATCTTGCTCGTCGTCGCTTGAAGATACTCAGATTATTTATTGCACTCCGCCTAATAACATAATTAGTCTTATTGAATATTCAACTCCTCAAATACTATAATTAGATGAAAAGTGTCAAGGGGAGAATTGGAGAGCAACATGAAAAACACCCCATACAGCTTGCTGTTGCTGAATACGTGCTACATAAAAGTGTTTTTCTGAGTGTCAACGAAGGCAGCGAATACACGCAAAATATCCGCGCGACTGGCAGCTCGAGGCACTTTGTGCCAATCGTAATTTTTAGAGCGCATGGAATGCGAATAGCAACGGGGCAGCAGCAAATCGGATCAAATAGAATATGCAATATGTTCCGAAAATTTCTTGAAGTTCAACCATTTCTTGCCAATAATATAAATCGATGTTCCCATACTAGTATTCGCAATGTTAGCAAGCCTTTATCACTACTAGCTTTCACGTTATGAAGCGTTGTTCATTGAAATAAGCATAGTTCGTTCGCATACCCGGGACTCTTCGCAGAATGTGGTATACGTTCGCGTAAAGTAATCAACGGACAGACACACACGCACAAAAAAAGCAAAGCACACAAGGAGGGATGCTACTATCAACTGCTTTATTTCAAGCCAGCCACCGATACACGTACTATTTGGGGGGCACACTCACAGTGACATCATCACATCACTAGAGATATAACTGCGACATACTTCGGCGTGTATACTGCAGAGATATGACGACATTTATGGAAGCCGAGAGGTCGAGATGTAAATACGCCGACGCGATATATCATCTGTTGAACCATGTAGGGCGATGACGTAGTTTCCCTGAAGCGGAACTCTACGGGAGACCTCGAGAAAACCGCGCAGGTAAAACCGATTGGACGCGTCCCAGCGTTGATGCCCGAGCAAGAGGAAAACTTATTATCGTCCCATATCCATAACTAGGGTCCCTTGTAAAATAATGGAACACGTCAAACGGATAATGCCATCAGACTCATACGGAGAGTTGCCAACCGGCAGCAGGGTCTTCGAGAGGACAATCTTGTGAGACTGGTGCACGCCTTTGTAATGTGTCATTTTACCTACGTGGCGGCCATGCACAATTGGCAAAGGTCGGAGAGGGACAAGCTCAACACGTTGATCAGGAAGACTATCAAGAGGGCCCTCGGCCTGCCCATGTACACAATCTCGGAGAAACTGATGTGTCTCGGCATGCACAACACGCTGGAAGGGATCGCGGAAGCGCAGGAGAGGGCGCAGTACGCCAGGTTGTCCACCACCCAAGCGGGTAGGAGCATCCTGCGGGAGCTGGGGGTTCCTCCGGCGGAAATCGAGTCCCGCTTCTGCGGTCTCCCTCGAGAACAGCGGGAACGCATTGTCGTGGCTCCAATTCCACGCAACGTTCATCCCGAACACAACGTGGGTCGGAGACGAGCTAGGGCCAAGGCTCTCCTGGGCAAAGCTCGGGAAGAGGCTCCGGATTGCTGTTTTGTTGATGCTGCCCGGTACCCAGACGGGACGGCGTTCGTAGCGGTGGGCATCGATCACGATGGGAAAATCACGAACTGTGCGACTGTTCGAACGAAGTCGGCCGAGGTGGCGGAGCAGGTGGCCATAGCCCTGACCCTGCTGGACGACAAAAGGACCACGATCTACAGCGACTCGCGGACGGCTGTACGAGCTTTCGCCAAGGGCACCGTTTCGGAGCAGGTCGTGCGCATTCTACGGGACAAGGACTTCAACTCGCACACGATCATCTGGTTCCCTGCACACATGGGGCAGTTCAAGGGCGCCCCGCCCAACCTCAACGAGTCGGCCCACAGAGCGGCGCGAGGAGTCGTTGACCGCGTAGCTACCGGGTGGCGCGACGCTGAGGTTATGGACAATCGGGACCCTCCCTCCTCATATAACGAACTTACGAAACATTTTTACATGGGACGGAGACGATATCCTCCGCCACATAGGAAACTAAACAGACCACAGACGTTGACACTCAGATTACTCCAGGTCGGGGCATACCCTAACCCCGCACTGTTACACAGAATATACCCAGATATACAATCGACCAATGCTTGCGAGCTATGCTCAGACCTAGCTGACTTGGAACACATGCTCTGGCGGTGCCCCGTGTTACACGACGGCGACGATGTCATGTCGACCAAATGGGAGGCTGTCCTAAGCAGCCCCGATCTTGAAGCACAGCTATGGGCTGTCCATCGGGCCCGCGACGCAGCAGAGAGGCTCGGCCTTTCTGTGCCGACGTGGGAGCGGCCCGCTACGTGCTGACGCGCGTTCCGACGGACAATAATAAAGTTTTACCATACCATACCATACGTCATACATTCACACGTAATGAATTTCCTAGACAGTAATAACTTTCCATCCGTCGCAGCATGGCTTCCGTAAAGGTCTGTCGTGTGGCACTCAATTAGCTACATTTCTCCGTGACCTACACACAACTCTCGATACTAACACTGTGACCGATATCATTTTTCTTGGCTTTGCAAAGGGGTTTGATAAAGTAGATCATCTTCTTCTTTCTAGGGTTTTACGTGCCAAAACCAGTTCTGATTATGAGGCATGCCGTAGTGGAGGGCTCCGGATTAATTTTGACCACTAGGGGTTCTTTAACGTGCACTACAACGCAAGCACACGGGCGTTTCTGCATTTCGCCTCCATCGAAATGCGGCCGCCGCGGCCGGGATTTGATCCCGCGATCTCGAGCTCAGCAGCGCAACGCCTTAGCTGACTGAGCTACCGCGGCGGGTGATAAAGTAGATCATCAACCATTATTACTAAAACTTTCTCTTTTGAACTTCCGCCTTAATGATCCTAACATGGATAAATGAATTTCTTAGTAACCGATCGCAGTCCGTCAGTGTAAACAATACTACCTCCAAATTTCTTCTCGTTACATCAGGCATCGACCAAGGTCCCTCCTGTTCCTAATGTACATTAACGATCTTCCATTGCATGTTTCCTCTCAGATTTGTAGGTTTTCACATGATTGCGTTGTCTGTCGAACTATCACAACAGTAATGGCTGCATTTATCTACAAAATGAACTGAACAACATTACAGCCTGGTGCCATCACTGAAAATGGTCCTAAACACTAATAAATGTAAATCTATGTCAATTGGCCGCAGCCGTAATCAATATGACATTACCCATGCAAAAAATGATATCCCAATCGACACTGTAAACTAAATAAATAAGTATCCCGGCCACGGCGGCCGCATTTCGATGGGGGCGAAATGCGAAAAACACCCGTGTACTTAGATTTAGGTGCACGTTAAAGAACCCCAGGTGGTCCAAATTTCCGGAGTCCCCCACTACGGCGTGCCTCATAATCAGATCGTGGTTTTGGCACGTAAAACCCCATAATTTCATTTTTTCAAACTAAATAAGTACCCAGGCAATACGATCCCGCATGATATAAACTGGTTCTCGCATGTAACTAACATCATATCATCTGCTAACAACACCTTGAGATTTCTGAAAAGCAACGGTGAAATTAACAGCATATAAAACACTGGCTAGGCCGAAACTCGAATACGCATCACCCATATGGCATCCTCACCAAATTTACCGCAGCAACGCATCAGAATCCATACAGAATCGCGCCGTAAGATACGTTCACTCGTCGTGCTCGTGTGATATCAGCGTTTCACCATTAAAAGTAGATTCTGGTTTGGACACGCTAGTGCACCGTCGTCGTATCGCGAGCTTATCATTATTCCATAAATTCTACACCACTTTGCATCGCCACGCACCTTACATTTTACAACCTTTACGCTTATCGCTATGCACAGGCCACCCACTAAATGTCACTCGTCCTAGTGCACTCACTGTAACCTGCTCGTAATCATTTTTTCGTCACACAGTTAAAGACTGGTACAGCCTTCCCGACAACTTCAATGCCATCACCACCGCATCTGCCTTCATAGAAGAAGTAACCAGGGTTCTTTTGGTAAAATAACGTAGTGGACAAGCTTCCTTATTTTTGCTCACCCACCACGGCCTTATGTTATACCCCGTAAGGGGTCCTTTAAGATAATAAAATGAAATGAAGTGAAATGAAATATCATGGAAAACTAGGGGTACATGGGAGGAGGAGGAATAAACTTTATTTAGAGAAATGAGCAGACTCTAAAATCGTCCGAGGTGGGCGACGTCCCTAGTCCAGGATGACGTGGGCCTAGCCGATAGCTTGGCCCTGCTCACCAGGCGATGCTGGTCTTCAGGGCTCGGGCTTGTCAGCTGGGCCTCCCACTGCTCGACGGTTGGTCCGGTGATGGGTGGTGTCGATGGGTTTTGCTGGCATTCCCATACCATGTGGTAGAGGGTATTGGGCGCAAAGCAAAAGGCGCATTTGTGAGTATAGTTCGTAGGATACATGGCGTGTAGCAGGGTGCCGTGCGGGAATGTGCAGGTGTGTAGTTTGCGGAAGATCACTGCCTCTTGTTAGCTTGGGATGCGGGGGTGGGTAGATCCTTCTGCCCAGTCTGTAATGACTCAGGATATCGGCGTATCTTTTCGGGACGCTATCATGTTGGTCTGCCAGTGCTCGTGAACCCGGTGGGATAGCCCGGAGAATGTTATCTCAGGCAGCAGCGTTAGCCGCTACATTACCCGCCAAGGACTCGTGTCCCGGGGCCCAGACAATGTACAGTTCTTGAAAATTGTCTTGTTTTTCGAGGATGCTCATGGCTTGTTTGAAATTCGGCCCTTTTGGTAATTTCTGCATGCTGTTGTGAGTGCGTAATGGCCGTGATGTGATCTTCCTCTCGCTTGCCCGTAGTGGCTGCCAGGGCTATCGCCGTTTCTTCCGCGCAGTCGATCTCTGGAGTGCTTACCGAGGTCGCTGCTACCTCTTGTCCTTGGCCGTTGAACACGCTGATAGCGTGGGCCGCTCTGTTCTTGTACTTTGCCGCGTCGGTGTATCTGAATTCTCCTTGTTTTGGTCCTTCATAGGCCTTACGTAGAGCTTGCACACTCGCTCGCCTCCTTTCTCTGTTGTATTCAGGGTGCATGTTTCTCGGGATGCTGGCCACCGTGATCTTCTCCCTCAGGGGTAGAGGAACCCGCTGTTTTCTGGACTCATATTCGACTGAGTAGCCCAGTCTTATTAGGGTGTCCCTACCCGTGCTGGTGAGCTTGAGTCGCTGTATCTGGCTCGTCTTGTGGGCCTCTTCTAGTTTCTCCCAAGTATTGTGGATGCCCAGGCTGAGTAGCTTCTCCGTCGACGTTGTCGGTGGAAGCCCCAATGCCAGCTTGTAGGTCTTTCGTATTAGGGTGTTCAATTTGTCTCTCGCTGTTCTTGAGACCCAGGTACGGGGTGCCGTAAGTGACTCTGCTGATTATCAGGGCTTGTATTAACCTGATTGTGTCCTGCTCTTTCAGGCTGTGCTTTTTGTTAGTCACTCTTCGCACGACTTGGGTAACTGTCGCTTACAGCTTTTTAATGGCGGCGATACCGGCACAGTCCTTCTGGAAAGTGAGGCCCATAATACGGAGTACGTCCACCTTGGATATGTTGACTCCATGTAGGGTCAACGTTGGGTCCAGTGTCGCCTGCGGAGGTTGCCCTCTTGTCCTCCTTTTGAGGATCAGGAGCTCCGACTTTTCCGACGCGCATGAAAGACCGCAGCGGTGTAGATAATGCTCGGTCCTGTCGATGGCTTCCTGCAGGGCGTCTTGTTGTTCGCCCACCGATCCCGTGCACGTCCATATGGTCAGGTCGTCTGCATACATTGCGTGAAGGATACCCCTGATGTTCTCCAAGAGGTTCGGCAATCCCCTCATCGCTATACTGAACAGCAACGGGGAGATCACCGACCCTGGGGGGGGGGGGGTTCCTTTTTGCGGAATTTGGAACTTCTCGGTCCTAAGGTTCCCCAGGCGTATGGTCGCCGTTCTACCCGTCAGGAAGTCCCGGACGTAGTTGTATGTCCGCCGTCCGCAGTTGGTATGCTGTAGGCTGTTTAGCACTGCTTTGTGTGCGACGTTGTCAAAGGCTCCGTTCACGTCGACTGCCATGATCGCACTCTTGTGGCGTGTGCTGGGACCGTCGATGACTTCTTCTTTTAGCTGAAGTAGAATGTCCTGGGTGCAGAGGTTTGGTCTGAAACCGAGCATAGTGTTCGGCAGTCCAGGTAGGGCGAGAGTCGATTGCGGACCATGTGCTCGAAGAGTTTTCCCGCGCACGACGTGAGAGAAATCGGGCGCAGGTTCTGTATCTTGACGGGCTTGCCGGGTTTCGGGATCATCTTTACATCCGCGTGCTTCCAGGAAGCCGGTATACTGCCGGTCTGCCAGCTTTCGTTGATATATTTTAGTAAACTATCCATCGCCCCGTCGTCCAGGTTACGGAGGGTCTTGTTAATTTTATCCCTGCCGGGCGTCGTGTTTCTCGTGAGATTTTTCAACGCTGCCACGATCTCCGTCTTGGTGAAAGGCTGGTCTTGATCCGGATTGGGTTCCCCCTCGTACTCCGGGTGAATGACTGGCTGCGCCTTCCGTTGTTGTTCGTCTCCGAGGTATTTCGCGGTGATGGCTTCGAGCACATCTTCCTCGCTGCCCTGGAAGTTGCGTATAAGTCTTTGTATGTGTTGCCCCGTGACAGTTTTTGATTCCGTCTTCGCCAGAAGGGTCTTTAGAATGGCCGAGGTCTTTCGGTGGCGGAGGGTTCCCTGTAATTGGTCGCACACTTGATTTCAGTTCTGACGTCCGAGTTTTTCAGCATACTCCTCCGCCTGCCGGGAGACTGCGGCAATGCGGATCTTGAGTTTGCGGTTTCTCTTCTGCTTCTTCCATCTCTTCAAAAGTCCTCGCCTGGCCTCCCAGAGGTGAAGTAGGTGTGGATCGACGTCGGGATTGTCCGCAGTGAGTTGGATGGTCGTTGTGTACTTGGTAACCATGTCCATCACTTTCCTGGTCCACTCCTCGATGTCCTCTAGGCTTCTGGGGTGTTCATATTTCTGGAAAGCGGGCCAGTCCGTAATTTTGTCTTGACCTAATCTCACGGGGGTTTTGTGGTGCGTGATTTTGGTCTGGATGATGTGATGGTCGCGGCCCAGAGTCTCGTCCAGTCTCGACCACTCGACTTGCTTTAATTCAGTGGAGAAGGTCAGGTCTGGGTTGGTGTCTCTGGAGACACTGTTGCCGATTCTAGTTGGCATTTGAGGATCGGTCCACAACGTCAGGTGGTGGTGTTGTGCCGCGTTGTGCACGTCCATACCCTTCTTGTTGGTTGATTGGTAGCCCCAAGCCACGTGTGGAGCGTTAAAGTCGCCCACCACAAGGAGTTTTTGACCTTTCGTGATTTCTTCACTTCTCTCAGGAACTTGTCCAAGTCCTTGAGGGTGTCGCGCGGAGGACTGTATACATTCAGGATGTAGAGGCTCTGCAGCATTTTCTTGTGAGGAACCAGCTCAATCAGAGTGTGTTCAATTCTGTGGTTGATTTGGTGCTCCTGCGTCGTGTGATGTTTCATGATCAGGACGGCGGTCCGGGTCCTTCCTGGGGCAATGTGCGTTTCGTAGCCGCGCATCGTAATATTGTTGGTTTCTGTTTCCTGTAACGCGACGACGTCAGGTTGGTGTAGGGTGCATGGGTGAAGCAAATTTTTCCGTTTCCGATTGATTCCTCTGCAATTCCACTGCCAAATTTTGAGGGTTGGGTCGCTTCTTTCTTCTTTGCTATCTTACTTGCCATCTTGGCTTCCGAGAGCCTCGTTCATCTGGGCTTCTTTGATGGGGTATTTTGGCTTTTTTCTTGCCTGCTCGTTGTCCTTTTCTAGGATGGAGATGCGTTGGCTGAGCTCATTGCCCATCTGGGTGGTCTCCTGGCGGAGCGTTTGTATGGCTGCTTGGACGGTGGCTGCCACAGATTTACTTATGGTGTCGACGGCCTGAGCCAGTTCGGCTCGGCACTCATTTCTCAGTTCGGCCTTGTCTTCGGTTCGGGCCTTGTTCATCTTGTGCTCTATTCCCGATTCTAGGTCCTCTATCAGGGGAGTATGTTCCCTCGGCGGCGTTGGTGTTATGGTCGGTTCCTGCTGCTTCTGCAATTGGTCAATGAGATGTTGGAGCTTCATCTCCAGGGCTTGTTCCCTGGCCTGAGCTCTTCTGTCCCGTTCCTAATGGCGTCTTTCTTGCTCTTCTAGACGCTTCATGAGCCCTTCATTCCGCTTCATCAGGTCGGCATTTTGCCTTCTCAGGGAGGGGATGGTTTCCTCGTATCTTGAACTTCGCTCTTGTGTCGGCAATGAGGGAAACGGGTCGGTTCTCGACTTAGAACTGGCTATCACTTCCGCCCAGCTGATCTTCTGCTGCTCTTGCTGTGGCTTATTTGTTCCATACTCCGAGGAGCTTGAACTTGTCTCCTTTGTTATAGATGGCTGTCGGCCTCTTGATTTATTTCTCTCCCTTACGTACAGGGGTGGGGGTCTTGGCTTGAGCCTTTTCTCGCACTCCTTGCTTGCCGTCTCGTGAGGTAGTCCGCATAGTTTGCACTGCAACTGGCAATCATGGTCTGCTTGTGGGTTCTGCATCCCGCACCGGTTGCAGATACGTTTGTCTGGGTTGAGGCATACGTCCTGCCGGTGGCCGATTACTCCGCAGGCCTTGCAATACTGTACCGATCTGCGGTATGGGCGGAAACGTGTGTACGAGCAGGCCACCTTCACATAGAAAGGGACGTGCGGACCTTCGAAGGTGATAACTGCTGAGGTGGATTGGCCGAGCATCTTCGCATGCAGGATGCCACAGTTGTTGGCTGCCAGAAGTTCCGCAATCGTTTCGCCGTCGTACACGCAGTGATACCGTGCACGGCTCCACGTACTGTTCCTGGGAGCGGTTTGATCTACGGCGTCATTTCGTATGTGGCCGCCCCTAGTTCGATGCCGTTGATGGAACCGAGCTTGAGTGCGTATTCCTCGTCTGCGGTGCTGGCAATTATCAGGTTCTGCTTCCACTGCGTTTGGATGGTTACGTTCGCGCAAAATTCTTTAAAAGGGGAACCACTTGCCCTTGCAAGTCCCTCGGTGTTCTTCTCGTCCGGCCAGCTGGACAGCTTCATGCCGGTTCTTGGTCGGTACACAACCTTGTAATTATTATCTGGCAGCGGCGGCGTCGCGCGTCGTGGCGGTGGCTTTCCGTTGGTTCCGCTTCCCTGATCTTGCTGCCGTTGCTGGTTGCTTTTGGCTTGAATGCTTGATTCCACTCTCGGGATGCTCCTCGCGTTCAGTCCTCCTTGCTGGTTCTGGCAGTTTCCTTGCTTTCCTCCCTCTTGTGTGTGGTCCTCGTTCGGCGACTTCTTGTTTTTCCTTGTTTTGATTGCTTGGAACCATGGGCCAGCTTGACTCAGCGTCTTGCCGCTGTTGTCATCGAATTCCATGTTGCTCTAGTCGGCTGTCGAGTCTTGACTATTGTTCTCTATTTCCATTTCGTGAGCATTGCCGTTCGTTTCCCGTGCCATTCTCGATACTCGCGAGGCCACGCAGGCCCGCTCCTGGGGCGCGTGAGGAGGTCGGAGAACGGCGTTCGAATATGTCGAGGTGCTCGTTGCTCGGTGGGTCAACGTAAACAAATCCACTCACCGCTGTAATTCAGGTATATTTCGATACCGCTTGCCTTGTTGAGTTCAATGACACAAAATCATGAAGTTTGGTTAAGGTTAACCGCAAGAACTCGCGATAAAAGCAGCTGCCCATGTGAACCGCGTCCGCTTCACTCGGTCCTACGTGGGAATATAAAAATTTTCAAATACGTATCGAATAGGAATGATTAGTTTCTAATTTCAAAACGAATATCGAGTAACGATATGTGCCTGCATTTATTAGCAAATTTGGTTATTTTAACATGTTCGAACATCGCCGTTATGCTATGCAGCCGCTATGCTAAAAGATCTTGTGTTTAGCGCATGTTAACTTGCAACATTCAGTCATTGTTTCGTTGGTCTCGCCATCCTTTGTCCGGTATATCACGCTTCACCGTAGTCAAATATGCATCACCAACTGGCCCTACATTCTACCCTTTTATTGAGTCATTCCCTTTTCTCGCCAATCTGTGCCTTATTATACAACATCAAATGCCCGCAAACTCAGAGGCATTTGACCCTGTGCCAGACATCACTCATCGCATTTCCTGATAAGCAATAAGCTCAGGATTCGGGGTGCATCGGCCGACCGCAAACCACCCCCAAGGCCGACTCTCCGGCAACGCGTATCTGGCTAGGAATGTCTTCCACTTTCAGACTGCTCTTCAGCTCAAGAAGATCTGTTCTCGTTGGCAAACATTTGTCTGCTACGCCTTGGACACGCCACTTCTCTCAGCTCACCTCAGCCACCTTGCCGGAGGCCGCCAACGAAGTCCGGGCATCTTCCTCAGCCCCGCCGTGCAGCAGCCAGTGAAGCCTGAGCTTCACTTGCTGGTCCTGAGCGTCGACTATGACACATCGCCACCCCTTCACCTGAAGTTCCTTCAAGGGTATCAGGCGTTTTGTTGCAGCCGCGTCGCTGAGGGTCACCGCCCAGACATGATTGACCTGGTACGCCCCGAGGCACACAACTTTCACCAGCAGGCTTATCGGCGTCAGGGCATCCCTAAAATCATAGACCTTGTACAGCCTCGCACGTTTATTACCGCGTAGAATTTTTATCTTTACGCAATACTGCAGGCCAGTAATTTGTGCCTAGCAGGAGGGGCTACAAAGGATACATACAATGTAATGAAGATAAAAAACAACAAAAATCAAGACAACACAAAGACCGTAACAATGTTCAACCATCGAAGCCTACAATGTGAGACTCGAGTTGATTCATAAAATTGGCGCATTGAAAAATCTTTCGGGGCAAAGAATTCCATTCAGACACCGTTCGTCGGAAAAAAAGAGTACTTGTGCGCGTCGGTTCTAGCGAAAATTGGGGATAAATAGTATTCATGGCTATGTCTACTTGTCCTTGTAGTTAAAGGTTTTATACAATTGGCAATTTGTCGTATTCGCAGTTGAGGTAAAATAAACTAGCCTTCCGTTTCTTCATCGTTGCTCGACCTGTTTTCGCAGCAAGAAGTGACCGCGGTCGCCGCCCCACTTCAGGTCATGAATCCACGATCCGATGAGCACGGCTGCCGGAAGCAGGCTGATGCCATGGACGCACGCATCGCCAAGCGGCATATAACATCCCTATGAATTTCTTGCTGGCAAGGTAGCAGTCTTGAGGCGCATGGCGTGTTTCAGTTTGGACGCCTCGACAGGTTGAGCCGCTGTTAGTAGCGATTGTGCGTGTTCGGAAAGCATTCTACAGACGCAGAAGGGAAAATCCCCAAAATAAGTGAACTTTCACACTGAGCGGTCTGCTTTTAGAGCGCAGGAATAAGGCGCCCGTTCCTACGGTGATCGTCGTCGGAGTCGGCGGTGTAACCGACCGAACGAGCACAGCGAAAGATGAAAGAGCGAACGCGGAACGAGAGATGAAAGACGCGAGCCGCGAACGGCGGAGACCAATGACAGCGGCCTCTTCAGTGACGACCTCGCGGGAAACTTGTTATGCGCACCCGCACGACCACTCGATGCATATACTCGTATCTGATCGCAGGTGGACCGCTCGTTTCGTACTATCGTCTGCTCGCGTCAGCTTTCACTAGCGCTTGTTTGGTTAGGTTGATTTGGTCTCGTTCGCGCTTCTTTCGATGTTTTTTTTTTTTTTTTTACAATGATTAGTCTAAACCGAGACGCCCTGAAGGAAACGTTTTTGCAAACAGTGCGCCATAGCGATTCTGTAAGACAAGACGGACCCTGAATACAAGGATGCGGAGGCGACACCCCGTACCTCATTCTCCATGACTTTGCAACGCGGCGACGCCGGAACAAAAGGTAGCACACCAACATGATTATGATCAGTGGCAACGACGTCGTCATCTTCATAAGACATCAGTCGCGTTAAGAACGAATCACGAAGAACTAGAGTAACTGTATTGACTCCCTTTAGGGGGCCAGACTTGTGCCAAGGTACGCCACTTTGAGTTCTTAAGTTGTGCGGTAAAGCCACTCTCCATACGCGTATATATAGGAGCCACGCTCTCACGGCAATGCCAGTAGCGATTTCTTTTTTTTTTTTTGCTTTCTTTCTATGCTTTGTCATGTTGCGAGTAAACCTATAATGCTAAACACCCGTTTACGAGCCAGGAGTTTACGCTTACGTGCCTTAGTATGTAATCATTGCTTAAAATACAGCGTGTGACGAACATACACACCGGTGCTATAATTCTTACAGTACTTATGTCGCGATCGAACGAGATGGGGATAGAATTGTTCAGTCGCGATTGGCTCCTTTGCGCTAACTGCGGAAGGAAGCCAATCGCAGTCGAGAATTTTTACCCAGATCGGGCTCGATAGCGATGGAATGTACCCGTGTGACACCCGCATTAGGCGTACAAGCATGCGATAACGGCCCGCGACTGCTGAAAATATGAATGCTCGATTCAACAGCGCTGTCGCGTCCAACATTCCTTGTGTTCAGGTTATGAAAGCTGAATTCAGGTGAATGACGCGAGCAATTGCATGCACTCATAAATTCTTTGCATTGCGCTGCACCACAATGTTGATTCTAATTATTCCAGTATAGCTTCCTTGTCGCGTTTTACATGTCACGGGCAGATTTATATGTGTTATGGGTCTCATCTAGCCGACACACGCGCAGTCTAAGGCTGCATGCATTACGTAATTATTGTACAGTACGTGTAAAGTTCTTCTGGGTACACTAAATTGTGCAACTTCTGCAGTCCACCGGTTATTAAAAAGAACATGCTTTTATTTCTTGCTCGTTGGACACACTACAATCTTTATATCGTTTTGACTTGAGCATGCGAATGACAGATTTGCTGAAGCGCTTCCATGTGCCAAAGGTATAAGTTAAACGTCACAGTACAGGTGGTTTCTAAGAATTTTTTTACACACGATGAGATTCCAGCTGATAACGCGAATGAGAATGGCCACAAATTTTTGTTCATGATAAACCGCTATTGTAAACTGCCAACGAGCCAGGCAATAAGGTGCATTTTATTGCAATTTCTGGTTCCCAACACAGCGACGTCAACTAAACAAAAACAAAAACACACTAACGAATCGCAATGCTTGAGAGCCAACCAACAGCTGACCAGCATTGAAGCAACAACCATCCCTATCAGGATAAGAAGTGATCGAGACCGGCAAAACGGCAACACTTGATAATACAACGTTACTAACTGTAACCGTTACCATGTAGTTATTTTCATAAACTTCAAGTCTTCGCTCGTAAACAAAGCAATTTTTACACTTCAGCCGAACGTGAAAACGGCTGGTAAACGGTAAAAGCACGAAAACAAACACTTGTCCTATATACGCGTACAGGCGATAATATCTATATGATTACAAGGAGGACATTGATACGGAGCAAAGGAGAGTTACTTCGCATGTTCTAGGTGTTTTCGGAGTCGGACTTTTATGGCCCATATAGGTAGCAGCCCCTGGAGTCGGCGGCGTTTAGCAAATTTCGCTGTGGCACCGCGAAAAATGCCTTGCTATTTTTGGTGCGGTTGTGACAGTTCGGCACGCAACACCCCGATACTGAAAGAGCTTTCGGTGCGTCGTATGACATTGATTCTTAAAAGCAGCAAGTAGCAAGATTAATAACAGTGCCGATGTCAATTGCGCTTGGCCTGCCGGTGATGCGTTCATTCCTTGCCTCAATTTGCTCCGTTGCCTCCGTGTTTACTATGTGTATGACGCCGGTGCGGCTTTTCAAACCTCTGTTTCGGGAGATATCGTAGACAGTGACTGGGTGCACGACACGAAGCTTTGGCCGCAGTTTCAGAGAAGATGCTAAAGCGCTTTCGGAGCTGCTATGTGCAAATGGCGCGAGCAGCGTATATGGTGCTTGCTCTAAAAGCAGGGCTAAATATGTGTTCGAAGCTACCCAAACTTTCCGCTCATGAATTCAATCAGAATTATGGTGTTTTGATCTTCGTTCTTTATCTGGAAAATATTTTGAAGCAATGGCTTGTCACATTTCTGACTCAGTAAGGTTCCTCGGTGTGGTTCCTATTTGATCATCTTCTGCCTAATCGCTCGTGGGTGTGCTCAGTTCCGTTATATTTGTTCTTCCTGCGCACAAGGATTGAAACATAGCTGTTCTGCCCATTGTAATACCTTGCAGCGAGTGCGTATTATCGCTAGTAAATCGCTTATTCTTGTGAAGCGTCTCGAAACATTCAGCTTCGACCATTCGTGCGCTATCGGTGTAGTACTTTCACTTATTGTGCCTATATAGTGCGCATGTATTCGAGTGTGCGCCAACTCACTTATTCTTGACACGTTGGTGATAGAGTGGCGTAAGCTTCCGCGCTGGTTGGGGTAGATGTGTGGAGATGCTGTGGGCGAAGCCTACTATGAGAGGAAGCGGCGCTACTCCCGTTATCATTGTTTAACTTGTGGTACTCACTATTGCCGACGTACCGGGGCTGAAGCCCTTTCTTTGAAGGTTAGCGATACAATTAACGCTGGTGGATGAGCAAATCTGTGTATACTCGAGGCAAGCCGTACATCTCGAAGTGCCGGAAACATGCACGGACAGTTGCAGCAGCCGTCCGCGAACTTGGCTCTACATATTCATTACATTCCTTAATATGCCAGTCACTATTTTTGCAGCCAACTACTCCATACGTCTTCAATCCACATGTTTCATTCTAGCAAGATTGGAACACAATGCGTTAGCGAAAACTCAGTTGCATTTCCGACAGCTGATCGCACAGAAGCAAGGTATAGAACGGTAATGGTTTCGTATTCGTGCACGGTCACTGAGGAGACGTATGGCATGCATCCGTAAGCGCCATCTCGTTCTCTAGAACAAACTGCTCCGCGAAAAGGGTCCATACAGTAACTCTACGATGAACGCAAACTCAGCGCCGACCTGTCAGCAGACGAAGGAAAAAGCCTGCGACATCTCGCATCTACAAAGAGGAGGCAATATTTTCATGCTGTCACGTGACTGCCGCAGCGGCTCGCCACCAATTGGTGTGGCTGGTCTGCCGCAGCTCCGGCTAGGCTACAGTATTTGTAGCACGGTGTAAGATATATACTTTTGAGTTGAGGTCACTGGCGAGACGCGATCGACCAGATAATGTAGCAACGGCGCGCATCCACCGGCTCGCTGAAAGCAGCGAATACTTATTGGCGGGACGACGCAACTTCACTTAAAACGCAGGCGAGAGCTTCTGCGTACAAGGAACGCGCGGATAACACAAGCAACCAGAGAGCAGCGCCTGCAAGCGGCGTCGCGTCGCCGTATTTGCTTCGTCAAGGTGATGCCGTCTCCCTCACGCTTTCCCCTCACCATGGTGACCTACTTTCGCGCGTCACTCAATCATTAGGCGCCGGTTGTTATACCATCTGGAGATAACGCCAATAAAAACTTTTTCTGTCTGGGAAGTGTCGTACCGCCGATAGGTATCCGCTGCCGTCACTGGGCCGACTGACGTGCGCCGTTGCTACTTTATCTGGTCGATCGCGTCTCACAGGCAAGCTGAGAAGTGTCCCCAAATATCGAGCTTATATCTTACACCGCGATCCGTAACCACCGGCTTCAAAGGGAACAGCCACAAATCATCATCAGCTGAGTTTTAACGCCGGCAGCGCGCCGCGCGCCTTTTACCGCTAGTGTGCAATGTAACCTGAACGTCGCCCCCGAGGGCTCCATGGTCGCTACGCATGCGTGAGCTGAGAGAAGGTGAGAAAGGAGAACAACTCTCCCTTGCCGGATGTGACGTCACAATGTTGTTGGTTTTTTTTTTTTTTTTTTTTGCTTTTTGAAACAGCTACTCTCGAACGTAGATCAATCACGAATATCGGGTGTCGGCTGCACCACGCTCTGCGCGCGCTATTGTGCATATCCGAAAGGCCCAAGCGTGCGGGATATTCTTGCGAGCGCAGTTTCGTGGGCTTGGACTCCATGACATTTGCTTTCGAAATATGTGAATTAACGGCTTGCCGATGGGTCAACCGCCGCTGTACTTCGGTGAATACATTGTTTTTCGTGATCCTGAAATAGCAAATGGTGCGTCGCTAAGTTGGCGGCTTCAATCGAGTGCGGTTGCTGCGCATAGCGGGTGATTTAATTGCGCAAATATGTGCTACATTATTGGTGTAAATAGTGAAAAACTTAGGCTGTGAGCCTTGCTACCGTCAACCACATGTTTCGCTGTTACGCACTGCACATTTCTTCATCTCCAATAACGATCTGCTTCAAATATCTCTGTTGAAACGATCTCTTCAAAAATCTGTTGATCGTGCAGCTTATTATATTTCTTGTTTTTTTTTCAGTCGGCCTTTTTTCTTTTTCGCTTACGACTCGCGATGGGCAGCAGCGTTACGTCCGTGAAAGCATTGCTTTCAAGCAAACCTTATCAAATTAAGTTTTCGCTCATGTCCACGAGATAGGAAATTTCAGTGTTACATTAGCCGCTATATTTTCCACTTTCATGTGACCTAGATTTAAGCTACGTCAGGTTGTATTTACGCGCCGAGGCTTTTAGCAAAAATAGTTGTCAGCTGAAAGTCAAAGCGGTGTGCCACTTTTTGATGTTGTGATATTTGTGAAATTGATTATTTTTTGCCCTAGTCAGGCTAAACTACTTACCGGTCA
This sequence comes from Dermacentor silvarum, assembly GCF_013339745.2. NCBI lineage: Eukaryota > Metazoa > Arthropoda > Arachnida > Ixodida > Ixodidae > Dermacentor > Dermacentor silvarum. Next base: position 308,727,239 of record NC_051154.1, read on the forward strand.
CATGCTTGGACTTCTGAAGGAGTACTTGAAAGGTTTTCCTTCCAACCCAGTATTGTAACTGACGCCTGTCAGAGATATGAAAGTGGTATTTGCCCTGCAGCACTGCCATGAGTTCAAGATCCAGATGTGTCTCACGTAATAAGTGTGCTCGCCGACTGTCTCTATATATCCGTATGTCACTAGAAAGTACAAAGGATACATTTCTGAATTGTTGCAAAATTTATTTTTCGTTAAATGTTCAAAATATTTTTTTTCCTTTTCCTGGTCAATAAGGACTTGCACAGATTGCAGATTTGCATAGTTTGGAAAAAGCATTGCATAGTGGGCCTGTAGGTTTTTTTAAATTTAATGTTACCCTTCAGACTGGCCAAATATGTTGACAGCAACAGCGAATACCTCCTTGCTGTATTTGCATTTCCTTGTAATGTCTGTTCCGTGTTCTTCATAACAGTACAAGGTGCCATTTAGTTTTCTACCGTGTCGAATTGTGCACTGACACTTTCAAATGAGCAAGTGTAGGTTTGTATTGTAACGGAAATAACAACATGAGTGCTTCTTCAATTGTCTTCATCAACGCCTTGCTAGTGCCTTCTTCAATGTGCGAGAATGGCTTGTAACAATATTGTTAAGTGTTTCATGTGATATGGAATATAATAATTTTCTTCTTTTTCTCTGAACCTATTCAGCCGGAAAACATGTTGACAGCTATGCCTTTTTCATGTTGGCCATAGCATTTTGTAGATAATGGTCTTACAGCTTGAGGAGTGTCTGAAGGGTATTGTTAGTTGGTGCATAATCATATTGTTGCTCCTGGGAGGATCACAGGCACTTTTTTTCATACTATTAACATGTTTCCATTTTTCTTTTTGTGGCTCAATCATAAGTAGACCTGGTCACTTTTTTAATTACTTTGCCATTTACTTTTGTTACACATCAGTATTATATACTATCAATTAAGTTGGGATATGAAGCCATTTGATGTTGCATTCATGGGGAATCCTGGCCAATCCCTCGTCATGGGTGTGCCAAATTCATAGGCAACACTCATTATATAGTCTCTCTTCTTGTGGTAAAAGTGTATCCCAAAGCCTGTTTTGGATGCTTGTAGAGCAGTTGAGATTTAGACATCAATGCCAGCTCACAAAGCACCTCATACGGCAATCAGCCAGCCACCTCCGCAGATGGGGAATTCTGCAGTTTGCAATCGTACTGTTTCGGTTGTCCTTGGCAGATATTTCAATTGTACACAGTGGGAATATATTGTAGGACCATATGAAAATAATGCGATGACAATGGCCATGTGGTTTAAATTATAGTAGATTACGACCAGCATTAGCTCAAGCGCCACTAAAGGTGTGTGGTATGTAAAAATTAATAAAGTGCTGGTTTTAAATTAAAGTGCAGCCTAGCAGGTTTCGAGAACTTTTACTCTGGCAGAATGACAAAATTAAAATTATTTGAAATCAGTGATGCCACGCTGATGAGGCTTGGGCATGAATATCCTCTAGTAATAATAAGCCTGCCAAATTCACAAGGATCTTGAATGAATTCTTCACTAGGCTCAACTGTTTTGTTGTTGCCCTATATTGTTTCTATAGGAACAGTGCACAACAAAAATCTTGCGGCTTCCTGTTGTGTTAACACCCTATAATTGCCTTAGATCAATGGTTCTCAGCCATGGATGTGTCGGGGACCCCTTGTGGATTGGTGGAAGTGATGGGGACCACTTGCAATGACGGGAGAGGGGGGTATAAATTAACACAACACGAGGCGTGAAACAGGTGCCTTTTATTGCTACTTGGCAAAGAATGGTCAAACAAAAGTGCCACTTCAACTCAATCTGGACAGCTTGTCAATACATGATGCAGTCACGCTTAAGCAGAGTCACATATCTGTAGCCACATTCAACCTGTTTCTGTATTTGCTTTTCAAGTATGCAAGCATGGAAAAAGCATGCTCGCATGCATATGATATAAAACTGCAACAAAAGCTTTACAGCCATCTTATGTAGAAGGGGAAACATTTCTGCAGTCCCCAACCAGAATGCCTCAAGACTTGCAGCGGCCAAAAAAACTTGGTTGCTTTTTTTGTTATTGCGGGTTTTGCGGACCCCCATTTGAGAACCACTGCCTTAGATGTAGAGCCATTTGATGTTCATCAATTAATATTTACACAAGATTTAGATGACGCCTTTAAAGACAAGTGTCCCTCATGCTTCCACGTAAAGGAGCACTGACATAGGAGCTTTGTGCTTAATTTTTTATATTAATATGGTTGCACATGCCAGCTTTTAAGATCACACCATGCCGTTGAAAAGCTGGGTGTGCTTTGAGCGATTCTTAACGAATGCCAAGACCTGTTTCACTAAATAAAATATTCTTTTGACCCTTCTCAAACATCTTAACTAATTAATTCTGGTGTTCTACAAGTCACAACCGTGGTTGCGGACTCCGGCTTAATTTTGATTGCCTGAGGTATTTTATAATGCACCCAATCCACACATGCCTTTTTTATTCCGCCCCCATCCTGAATGAGAATTGTGCTGCAGAGGTCGCCCGGGCCAGGATCGAACCCGCAACCTCAGCAGCACAATGCTTCTCAGACATTTCATTGCATTCAGCACAAAATGAGTCTGCTCTGCAAACTTTTCTACTGGCACTTCTCCGGGAACATGGAGCTATAGTGTGAAAACTCGCCTTCCATATGGTTCCTCCCATCACACATCAAATGTGCACCAAGAAACAAAGACCAATGTTGTGGTGCAGAGAGGCCTTGACATGCTCGCCATTCAATAGCACAATAACGGCATGGCTTACTCACAAACTGGAGCATGCATCATTTGCTTCTGATCTACCATGCCATGATGTCGCGAAATCATGAAGCCACACTTCCTTTGGCATTTTTAAATGTTCGCATTAAGGATAATATATTTCTTGTGCACAGAAGCAATATAAAGTTTCATAGTGTAATTAACTGATTGACAGCTACACACGCATAAGAAAAAGATTGTGCCAGGACTACTTAAACTCTGCAATCTTTAAATTAGCTTGGCCCATTCTTGCAATGTTACACATTTCAGATGAATGCAGGTCACTCATTACAGTTATGCCAGCTTTTGTACGTTTTAGACACGCAATGTTTGCCCCAGTTTTATACGGCGATCATAGATAGCCACACCACGTTGGTAGAATAATTCAGAAGTAAATTTTAGTAAAAGCACCCTTTATTCCCGGGCTTAGACTATGCCAGTGTAATTTGTAATTCTCATCAGCAATACCAAATCAATAAACTTGAACGTGTTCAGAAATTGGTAGCAAGATTTATTTTCTCTTCCTATCGACGAACGCAATCTGCAACAGCCCTGCTAACAAGGGCAGGACTGTAAACGGTAAATGTCTGGAGAAAAATAGCCTACCTAAAGTTCCGTTATCAGTTGAACGGTAAATTTAGCTCAACTCACCTGCTCCCACTTGGAAGAATGTTTTTTACCCTATAACTCACGAGTTGATGTGTACAAAGATGAATTTCTTGTTCACACTATAGCTATGTGCAATAACCTTGTTCCTGAAGTTTTCAATAGTGTTGTTGGCTTGACTTTTTTTTAACGGAATTTGGAGTTTTATTTTTTATAAGTTGTATTATTATATTTTTTTTCTTGTGATGTGTATTTTTATCGATGACAGATTTTACTCTATTGTATATGCACATCCCACCCTGCAACTAGTATGGGCTTACAGTATTCTAAATAATAAAGTAAAATGGGGTTGCTCCATGTTGAGGTCTACAAGCATGGCATTGTAAATGGGCGCCAGAAGCAGCAGCTTTTCAGGGTATTTTGCTGCACCATGCAAAGTCCAATTATTGTGCCCCTCTCCACTCTCGCTGGTAAAACCTGCTGGTGAACAAGGGGCTTTCAAGGTATGCTGTGCTGTTCCTAAAATGCCGCCCGAGGCGGCCATCTGTTTTGCCTACAGGACGAAAAGTCCCTGGCCAGGAGTACATCAAACCTGAAGAAACAGCTGTCGATTGTGCCACAGAAGTTCTAGAGATGAACTGGTAGTTTTGCTCTCAGGTTGAAAATACAGCAATGCTGTAGCAAGCAGTGGGGTGAAAGCTGTTGCAGGGCTCTTATAAGGCATAGCCAGCACTGCATGCACATATTTTGCACACACAAGAGGTTTTAGCATTAATACTTCTAGTAAATTACATTTGTCCAGCTTCACTCTGTTTTTAATACTGGTAGGTTTTAAAATCCGTGAGAAAAGGTAGGTCTTTTTCTTTTAATTGGCTTATGCACAAGAAAGTGTGTGTGCCTCTTTATCAAGCCACAATGCTTCCTGGCATGATAAAGCGAAGCCTTGTGCATTTGTCTGCAGTCACTCACTGCGCTTTCAAACACACAATCAGAACAGAGAGCACAGGAAAACACACAAGTAGTAGATACAGCAATTTATTTGAAACAAATGCAGTTTTATTTTACAGAATGACCACATTCCCAAAAAGCAACCACATGCTATGCGCATAATACAACCAACTTAGGTTAATTCAGCAGCTGTTAATGTGTCCTACCTCTATATGTTCAAATGTTTCAAGTCTCAAAGCGTGCCCCTGCTTTGTAACTTGTCCTTTTAACTTAAACAAATGCTAAATTTAGCACAATTACCACACTGACAGAAGAAAACTACATATTAAAATGGCAACTCCTTGTTGAACAGAAAAGTGTATACAGTAGACGACTTCCGTTAATCCAACTCCGGTTAATCTTTCGGTTAGTACGACTCTGACCAAAATCTTGGCCAGCACCCATGCAGTTCTACGGCCCTAAACATTTGTTATTTTGATCCTAAAATTCGCATTCGCCAGATAATCCGAACTTGACCAAGCTACAGGCATGCAACTGACCCCAATAACGATCCCTTTTAGTGGCAACGTCTGTCTCGGCAGAGCTTAGGGGACAGTGAATGCATTAAACAAACGTCTATAAATGCCTATTCTTGACCCACCCTAGCAAGATTTTCAAGTCATAACGGTAGCTCACAATGTCCGATTACAGTATTGACTTGGTTCTAAAAGGCACATTTTGTTTTCGAAGGAAATTGAGCTGGACACTGCCTGCACTGTGCACTCGAGTGCGAAACTAAAACCGCATTTGCAGAATTGCAGCATTCGTATGCTTTACCGCATAACATGGCTGTGTTGCAGCGAGGGTGACTTTAGAAAATCAGCTGACATTCTCAAAAATAAGGTATGCGTTGGGTTTATACTTGGGTTTGGAGCTTTAAGTCATTTGCACTTCAGTTTCATAGTTTGGAAAAATAGAAAGTTGGCGCACGTTTGTTTCGGAGGCATCTTAAAGCCAATACATACTGCCATATCAATCAGAGGTCTCTTAGCATTTTTTGCATGTTCAATTAGACCCACCGGATAATTAGATCATTTCGTTGGTGCCGTCAGGGTAGAATTAACGGAAGTCAACTGTAGAAAGCCCATGCTGATGCACCAGGAAAGTAACCTATGCTGCCTCACTGCATGTAGTCTTGCTTAGTCAGCAAAAAAGCATAGAAAAGTAACCTATGCTGCCTCAGTGCCTGTAGTCTCTCTTAGTCGGCGAAAAAACATGGAAAATGTGGCTCACACAATGCCCACATATGTTCTGCTGCATATTCAGTCATCCGCCTTATCCAGTCTTTACAGTGTAGCCATATCACCATTTGCTTAGCCTCCTATTTCCCAAAAAGTCATTGCCAAAAAAAAGTGATCTTATTCACATGTTTTTTGCCATCCAAGCAGTATTTATTGTCGTTTATTATTGCTTTCTGTAACCTAACCTGCATGTTAACACTGAGCTACATGGCAAGCTTAGTGAAAGCTAAAAAAGAATACTGGGCATTTACTTCTCCAAGTTATTTTTTAGACATTAAAAGTTTGGTGCTTCATGGCGAGCCGCATTTGCGGAATGCTTGCAAAAACAGTAGCTTACATTGTCTTTCACTAGAATAGAGATATTAGCATCGCTGAGACAGCCACCGCCTACTTGCCTGTGAGCAAGAAGCTGTGGATCTGTTCATTGCAGATCCAGAAATAAAACAGAGGGCAGGCAAAAATGAACTATTCTGTATCGTGTACATTTGCTCTACATTCACATGCTTACTTTATGATGCCAGCTGCTAGAGTTTTAAAGAGAACTTCGCAGAGAAGCTTCATCGAGTATCTTCACGTGACCTGAACTTCCACGAACTCACCAGGAACCAGATAAAGAACAGCAAGATTGGTCACAACTCGAATTTAACAATATTACTAAAGAACCACGCGACACAGCACATATCTTGCATTGCATTACCACAAACATGGCTCCACACAATAGTTTTCTCTGAAAACATATGTGAATGCAGGGAACTGTAGTACGTTTACCATTGTAGTGAAGTTGATCAGCTCGATCACAGAGACGAGAAAGGAATGACAAATTGTCCTCCAGCCTACCCCCTCCCAAAATGGCAATTCTTTCTGACCAGATCAATCTTATATGTATCTTTATTTAATATAAATACTACAATGAGTATGGTTATTGTATTGGAGAGTAGATAAGAGTTGGTCAGCTATGTCAAATGCACACAACCTGTGACTTACAAAACAAATGAAGCTGGTCACTATTTAGTGACAGTTTTCTTTTGTGTGTAACAACTTGGCTCTTGACAAGTTTCTCATTCTATAAAGCTTTATATAGTAAAATATTTAGAGGCATTTGAGGTATCACCTGACCCAAGGGACTTCCAGTGGCAGCCTGGCTGGATCTCAAGATTCCTTACACCCACCAATGTACAGCACATCTGACTGCAGCTGTGGGAAAACGAGGGATACGGGTGGATTGTGAGATTCATGGCAGTTCCGAAGTTTTTAACCTAGTACCTGCTCTATACGAGGTCGAGATTATGCCACTAGACCACTGCTGTGCTGCAGTCGCCATAATATTAATTACTCATTGTACAGCTGCGCTTGTTGGTAAAGATAGACAGAATGCAGACTCAAGTGACCACCGTGCGTGTCTGCTCATCCGTGTTCTCATGCTGTGGCTCAGCGTTGAATGCATGTGTAGTTTCAACACTGGCTACTATATTTTGACTGCTAATGTAATTTCTGTTTTTTTAACTTATAGCCAACTAATGTACCTCATACTACATTCTGAACGTTGCTGCAGTGTAGTGGGATTTCTGTGTAACGCACTGGCCTCAACCGCCAATGGCCTGAAAAATGAAAAAATAATTATGTAGATCCCACACACTGTGGGGATTTATGTTTAGGGTTCTGCCGAGCATTGCAGCATTGACCAACGTGTTTGTGTATGGCGAGTGATTGCATGTGTCACAAGCATTGCGAGGAGAGTACAAAGGCCCTTCGCCTTCGTACTCTCCTTGCAATGGTAGTAATATAAAGGTTTCTTTGCCTCTTCCTGCCTACACTGTGGTGGCTACTGTTTTGCCGAGTGGACAGCATGGCTTATGCGGTATGCACAAATGGTTATGTGCCCATTCAGGGCCCGTCTGCTGATTTGGGCATGTGTCACTGTGGCACAAGGAGTATAGAATCATTATATGTAGTATTAAGATAAATGTCATACTTCTCTGTCCATACACCTCTTGTCAACATTTTTCACTCAACGAGCACATATCACCTTCACCCTCAATGCAAAGATAGTACAATGTTGCACAGTGTCCATGTTTTGCAAGCTGCTACAATGAAGGGACTGGGAAATGTGGGTGAATCGCAAAGCAGGAGCAGTCTAACAAAACACCTAGAAGTGCTGCCACAAAGGAAGAATGGGAGAAACTAACATGCTCTCACTTTGACGAGCAACTTGTACATGCACACATGCTCCGACACATATCGTGCACCATAATGCATGGTGCACGATACCTCATATACCTAGCTACACATTGGCGAGTGCAAAGTATGTGCACAACAGCGGCCTAATGGCTAAAGCGTTGGGCTGTTATGTTGGGAGACAGGTTTGGACTCGCTGCCACACCTATTTTTGTTTTCAATCGGAAAGACCAACATGAGCCGGGACATAAAATTGCCTACTGCAAAGTGCTTGGTATGAAGAAAGAATTATTTGCATTAAATATGCTGAAATCCAGCACATGTAATACTTAGTAAGTGCTTTTCCACACACCTAAAATGCTTTTCGGTGGAGCACGGTGCAAGTGTAAGTGCTTTGCCACAAGGTTGACGTGCATAACAGTAAAGAGAAATGCAATAACAGCGGCTTTTTCACATAACCAAGGTTCATTGCGGTGCAGCACAATGCAACAACCGCAGCTTCCACACAAAGCTAAGGTGCATAATGCTACAGCAAGATGGAGCAATGTTTTTCACAGACGCAATGTAGAGGCTGTTTGCGTGCACTTCAATGTTTTTATAATCAACTAAAGTGGTTGTTAATCTTGCGACTATATGGCTAGGTGAAACGAAAAAGCGTCTGTCTGTCGCCTGTGTACAGATAACTATCATCGAGCATCGTTGTCTCTTCCGGAGCTGGGTTGTTGGCGCCCCTCGGGTTTCGCTCATGCCACTGCTCCCTAGTTCATTGTCTTCTTCCACAGCTGGCTCCGTTGTGGCTCATAATTCCAGCGTAGAATTTCACTTCTCTTGTGACGTCGTAATGGGGAGGCCGCATGAGCCATTGCTAAGGAGGTATGAGCCATTCATTGTCTTACATGACGGACAGATTTAATTTCAAAGAATCGCAAGCAGCAACGGTGGGCAAATGCTGCTAACCACACCGCCAAGCAAACATGAGACATCGAACGCAGGCGACAACGGCGGACACACTTTCAGTGACGTCGTTCTCTCCGTTGCAGCCAAACGTGTGTGTAACCTCATTAAGAAACACAAAGACTTAATTAACCCAGTCATAAACACTGCGGCCGCACGTTTCAGCTTTGCTGGTTAACCATCTGTATGGAGTGCTTGGGCGGGGATTTTTTTTTCTATAATAAGTAGCTTTCCATTTTCAACACCTTAAACAGTGCGTAGTAGTAGTGACTACAGTATATTAGTGAAAATATAAAAACATTTGCATTATGCAGATCAATAAGTGTTGCCTCTAGGATCACTGAAAATCATGTCAAGAAGCATGGATAACTGTCACTTACTGAGTGCACATATTTAGCACTTCCAAAAGGTGGGTTCAAATGCTCAAATTTCAGTCACAGGATGCATTCTTGGCGTTCACCAAAAATATGGGCCATGACCCTGACACTGCCTACACCAGATTCAGCTTGCAGTTGTGAAGTGGTCTGGGAAGTTCACAAATAGACGTGAAATTATTTTAAAGTAAAGTACATGCTATAGTTTGTACCTGCAGTTGTGCCTGCTCATAGCATAACTGGCGCTATCTAGCACACTTGTGATAAAAACAGTTCCCCAAAAGAAAGGCGCTCCTTTTTGTAAAACTTCCGTGAGTGTATATCAGGTCTGATACAGGCACACGATCACAAAAAGGGTCTGAGAATCCAAGACCCATTTCCTTGAGGCAAAAACCTCAAATTTAGCATATAGCCAGTAACCAGGAACAGTCAGTCCTACTGACACATGCCTATTTTATTTTCTCATTTAGTTCAAGTTTACCTAAATTATTGCCATCATGATAGCCATCAAATAATATGGTAGCATCAATTTTTGTATTAATCATTTAAGCATGCAGCAGAGTGAAAGCTTGCAGCAGAGTGAAAGGTCAGAAGGACAAGGGAAGACAGGGGAGACATCATATTCTAAAATTTCATATTTTTAGTGGGTTGCAGTGTAATGGAAATTGGCAAGCACTAATTGAGCGACAAGGCCACTGGACACACACCAGCCTGTAAGAAAGAAAGGCAACAATCATTCTTTGCGATGCTTGGTCTGAATCACTGTTTTACATGCCATCGGTGATCACGAACAAGCTGGAGGTGAAGCATGTGCTGTGGCTCATATTGCGTCGCCTGTGCAATTATCTTACTAAAACCATTTATGAAAAAGCATGCCAACAATAATTCAGAACTGAGCACCATGTGTGTCATGAAGCATCACATCATAGCCACAAGAACGTTCAGGTGTCACCAGAAGTAACCTGAACAATGAAGACACATCTGTAGCGGCTTAACTTCAACAAACTGAATGCCTTGGAAGGAAGATTCACTGAGCTAACACATCTATGGCAACCCAACCAGAAATCTCGAGTACCCTCTAAAGAAGACGCGAAAAGGCACTCAATGTGCACATTTCAGGGCTGCAGTGCCCAATGTATCATTTATGCTATGCCGTGTTTGACACCTACAAATTGTGATTTAAACATAAGAAACACAGGAACCTATAGTCATGTTTTTTCTATGCTCGATCGAGTTCTCAGTTTTGGATAGTTTAGCAAACTAATTACTAATTAATTACAAAGTAATGACAAAGGCAGGCACCAACAAAGGATGTGAAAGAAGACAGTTGTTGTTTGTGCTCACTCTCCTTGACCATGGACCAAGCCCCTTTTGTGAATCTTTATTCCTGGCATAAATCACGCTTAGAGATAAATTTGCCCACAGATTTATTGGGCGTGCTGGTCCTATTGTTCAGCCTTGAACTTTGTGTGCGGACTCTACTTCCAGTCTTGGCTATGCCTGACCGCAAGGAACAGCAAGATGCCACCTCACCCCCAGCTGTCAAATGATGTGGCGTGTCAAGGCAGCAAGACGGTGTTGTATTCAGCAACACTGACAACCATATTGTGGAGGACCGGCTTTCCTCCTATGTACAACACAACAAATCCGCAGAATAAGAACAAGGAGATGCCTCACACATATGCACGGCGCTAAACTGGATGCACTACCTACAAGAGAGAATGAGGGAGAGTGAGCTTCACGTCACTCGAGCACCTGCCTACGGATGTTTTTTTTTTTTTTTTGGGGGGGGGGGGCACAGCATCGAAGCTGTGAATGAGGTAATGCCCAGCACCATAACATCTGTTATGGTGCTGGGCATTACTTATGCTGAGTGTCACATAACATCTGAAAGCATTATCTGCTACGAGAGAACCAGTGCGGTTAATCTGGCGAGCTATGCATGCATCTGTAGCCTAATGGGCAAAGAATTGGACTGCTGCACTAGGCACTCGCGTTCAATACCCACCATCAGGAGCATTACTAATTATTAATGAAGCTACCTGGGCAGGTGTACTAAGAAATTAAAAAATAGATCATGATAATGATTTGCATTAAGAGAACTTGCTGCCGGTTGGAGCTTAACTAACATTTTCTGCTTTGCGCTTGCGATGCTCTACCAAGTGAGCTACGTCAGCAGTTGTCCCAATGTCCATTTTCATGGATAGTTGCACATGTGTACCAAACTTGGTCCTGAAAGTGCTAGGCAGCAGAACTAACAGCCACGATGGCAGATGTGAAGTATCCTTTAAACCCCTGACATTAAATACAACATTATCTTAAAAGCAGGCAACTGGCCAATGAACCTTCGTGTTCTACCTTGAGGCACTAAGGCTGCCATTGTTGAGACATTTGCATTTTATGAGCGACAAAAATCAGGGGAACCACGGAGCTCAATTTCTTGTTAGTAACAAGCACGTGATGGCAACAGACAACGAAGCAACAGTGGCTTCATAGAAAAATGGGCTAGAGCTCACGACAACCATTGGCAACTCACAATAGAATTCTTTCTCTACAATTTATTCTCTCAAGACACCTCGAAGCAAATTTTGTGGATTATGCTTTTAGTGTGTCTTTTGCGACTGCAAATTTAAATGCGTGTAATATTTTGTGGCAACTTGGAACATTTTAATGTTTAGCATCCCCATACTTTAAATCTGTGGACAAGCTTTTCCACCTTTTTAGAACAACAATGATCTGGTGTCATACATGATGACTCAAACCACTATTAGTTAAAGCAGCCTTTAAAGGAGCAGAAGCGTGCCCTTAGCAAATAGATATACATACCAGATTTAGACTGAGCAAACTAAGCAGTACTTGTGGCCACTTGCTTTCAACAAGGCAGAAACAGGTCAGATGTTGACAAAGACAACAAATATATAAGGTGCGGCCAAAGGAAATAAGCAGAAGCTGTAAAGACAGCAGCAGCACAGTAAAACAAATTAGACAAATGTGCACACCGCAAGCGTTCCTGAGGACAATACACAACGTCACTGCTGCCGTTAGAATCAAATCCTCCTACAAGAAAAAAAAAAGATTGTTTTGCTGTAAACAGCAAGTGTGTGGAGTTGCTTCATATTATAAAAACAGCACAGACAACAATTTAGGCAGACACAGTATTTGTGTCATCTGCCTTCCTGCTGTTTTTACAATGTCGATTATGGTTGCAAAGGTACGCACATGATCTACGAACAACGAAAGCAACGGACGTGTATAGAAAGGTGAGCTGAATTCATACACTCATACATGTTTAATTTTGAAGGTGCCCGTAAAAGCGACAGCAGCAGTAAAGCGGGTTTGTTTAACAGCTTGCTCACAACGTACACATTGCACGATTTAACTCCACGGCTCTCAAAAGAGTTGCTAAGAAGCTGTAAGTGAAATAAATACGCTTTTGTTATCTCACTGCAACAAATGAAAGCCTCTGACGCACCTACCGCGGTAAGCGCAAGCAGTGAGCAAGGTAATTGAATGCAGCCATGTATTGCATGGGTAAATAAGAGGCGCATAGCGTAGTCATCCCATAGAGATGGAGAAACAAAGACCTACGCACGAGATATATACCAAAGGACGGCATTCACCGATATATCTAGTTGAGTGCATGCATGGAGCGTGAACGCTTCCGCCGTTCGTTTTACATCGGGGTAACGCGTAGGAACTGGGATAGCATTTCTTGAAGGCACGGACGAATAAGTTATCATGCGATCACTACGAGACCTGCGACAACCATTTCGTGCTCCTTCGAATTTCGAGATCACATCGGCCACGGCTCAAATGTGCAACCGGTTGTTTTTACAAGTGTCAGCTAGACAACGGGCAATCGCACGACACTCACCTTTGCTCCAAATGCGTCGCGGCAGCTGAGCAACAAATGTCATCAAGCCCAACTCCGCAATGTCCGCAATTTCAGCTTCTAAGCAAGTGCAAAAAAAAACGGAACTTGAATGCTCACAATGCGCGCGCGAACGAGGCACGAGCCATAGTGTCTGAGTTCGAGAGTAGCTATTTCAAAAAGCAAAAAAACTAACAAGAATGTGACGTCACGTCCGGCAAAGGAGAGTTTTTCTCCTTTCTCACCTTCTCTCAGCTCACGCATGCGCAGCGACTACGGAGCCCTCGGGGGCGACGTTCAGGTTGCAATGGATCAAGCCTCTCAATTAGAGTGTGCTAGAATACGGTTGAGTGGGGCGAGCGGCTCGGGCGGCGCATGCATTGCAGTGAGGCGCCCGACGTAGAAAAATACTGTGGCGGCGCTGCGATCTAAGTGAATTGGGCCTCATCAAGGTCGCGCCGCTGGATATTGCTGGCAATACTGCTCGGCAGGGTCATTCGTACAACTTCGCGCACTAGTATTTCCGTTCAGACCGCTCAAATGTTGTTCATAATTGCATATGACATGTATTTATGTCTTAAGAATAAATTCCTTTCTTTTTCTTCGTTATTTTTTTAATGCCGCTCGGTGATTGCGCGTGCATTGCGGCAGCAGCATCGGCTTTCATTCTACTATGTTATTGTACGGTTCCCTATGGAGAACAAATCTTTTTCTCGTTCTTCAAGCAGCATGTGTATCTTGTGTGTATTGTTGCGCATATAGTTTTCCATGAGTAGCTCTTGCGAAACGCAGACGAAGAAACATATGTGCTAGAAACACATATGTAGAAACAGAAATATACAAACATAGAAACAGAAACCTGCTTGCCGCTTCAAACAAGTAAAGCATATCTGCCCCATCCGGCGCCTTGTATACGGATTTACGGCAAGCATTCATATAGAAAATGAAAAAAAAGAAAACTGCAGCGCCGCATTCCATTCAAGTCCACAAAACAAATCTGCTACGTGTGCGAGCGCATGGGACACCGATCGGACGTTTGTCCTACCCCGAAAATCAAGATATGTCCTCGCTTGCGGGACGCACGACCCCACGAACGACCACGAGTGCTCGCTCAAGTACGCCGTCTGCGGCGAAGCTCATGCCACGGGGTCTCACGAGTGCAAGCAAAGGCTCAAAAACAACAACACTACCACCAAAAAGCATCCTCCGCCCAGAAGGTGGACGGAAGACGACGACACTGATGGAGGAAGGCCAAGGCGAAGCCACCTGCGGTGGTTCAGCTCGGAGTCCTCGGCGAGCCGTTCGAGGTCCCGGGCCCAGTCTAGATCAAGGTCCCGGTCCAGGTCCCAGTCCCAGTCCAGGTCCAGGTCCCTATTCCGCTCGGAGTGGCCAAAGCCAGGAAAGAAGCAAGGGCAGCGGCCGCCTTCTACCTCGTCAAGCACGTCTAAGCAGAAAAACCATTCGGGCAAGAAGAAACAAGCCAACAACAAAGTGAGCCGGAATCAGTCTAGTACCTCCTCCGCTCAAAATACCAGTGACAATAGTAAATGCTCCCCAGAATATACGCGCATCAGGGAAGAAAATAAAAAACTCAAAGCTCAGGTTAACGACCTAAATCAACTCATGCAACGCTTAGAAGCGATGCTAAGCAAAACAAACAACAACACACAGGCAGGGCCGCAAAGCGGAACGATTGGCTAACAGCCCGCCATCTCTAGTCCTCCGCACTCAAGAACCACCACGCCCTCCTCGCTCCCCGGTGCTGTCTCGGCAGCAGCAGGCCAGTCAAGTGTAGTCAGCCTCGAAAGCATCTATGCTACGATGCAACAAATGCTTTACCAGATGGGCGAATTAAACAATAAGGTCAAGGAGAACACACTAAGCAGTGAAGACCTTGAAAGAAGAATGAAGCGTGCCGCATTTAGGCCACGAAAGAAGAGGAAGAACAAAGGGGATGAAGGAAGAGGAGGACGAGGAGGGCAGTTTCAGTTAGAATAAAATGGCGGAAACCATCCGTCAGTATTACGCTATGTGTTTCCTTTAGTTGTGTTTACTAGGAACGCTACATAATTTGGCGCAGCCCGACAGGATGTGGGTTACCTTCTTCGTTGACCAGACCTCGTCGCAGCGCATTATCTTCACTGGCTACCAAGTGCAAGATGAACCGTCAACAAGTCTTCCGCGCCACGTCAGCTCCCCTGGCCTCGTCGACGCAGTGCTCAAAGAAGCGTCCACATTCCGTGAGGAACTTTTGCAGGCAGGATCAGCCAAGGTGAACCTGCAGCTGGCGACAATAGAAGAGCTTGTTTTGGCACCCATGCGCCGTGGTTCTCCGACAGAGGATATGTCAACAGAGAAGGTGAGCCACGTTTTGCAAGTTTTTGAAGTGCAACAGCGACAGATGATGCAACAAAGTCAGCTTATGGCAGCAGTGGCCGAGTCTCTGAGGAAAGGAAAACGAGCGCCGGATATGGTTGAACCTGATGTTTTTGAAGGTGGCTCCGAAGACCCGAAATATTGGTTATGGTATTATGAGTATGCTTCTGCGAATAACGGGTGGCTATCCGACGAAGAGAAAGTTCAGAACATGCGACGTTACCTTGGTGCCACTGCCAGGAAATGGTACGATCTGCAGATCCTGGATCAAAAGCCAGCGTATTGGGAGAAGTGGAAACGCAGCTTCCTGGTGGCGTTCCAATGCAATCCATTGGAGAGATGGGAGTTGGCGCTGCGCTTCAGACACACGCATGGCTCCCTACTAGAGTACTGCCTTGAGAAGCGTCGTCTGTTGCGCATGGCAGAACCTGAACTCTCTACACTCGCAGTTATAGCTTTGGTAACGCTGGGACTCTCACTCAGTATTCGAAAACAGGTCCAGCTGAAAGCCCCCGATACAATAGACGACCTCATGCGGTGTCTGAAAAATTTGCCCGTGGAGCCAGCACAGGAAAGTCCTTGCGGAGAAGAATTACTCCTGGACAGCAATGAGCTCGTAAAACCTCAGTCGCATATACGATCCCTCAAGCTCGCAGGAAGCCTTCAGAACAACGTTTTGAAGTCCTCGAATTGCTGCTCAAGTAGTCCTGGTAGCACTGTATGCGTTCCGACTGTCGGCGAACCCCACACAGAACTGGGTAAAGACGATCGGCCTCTCGTGAAAGACTGCCACGAAACTGTGTACTTGGCGTCTTCTAACCTACTTCATGTCCCTGTCAAGATTGACGGTGTTGAGATGAACGCGCTCGTGGACAGTGGAGCGTCTGTGTCCATCATCAACCAGCAAAGAATAGACACCAGCCGTCTCCACAGTGGGAGGACCCTACGTGTCCAGGGTTACGATGGGGCAGTAAGCTCCCATAATGAGTGGGCGTCTGTAGTGATTGAATTTCAAGGACATTGCGTAAAGAGCGATGTGCTGGCAATACCTGACGTCACCTATGACTTCCTTTTATCTCGCTCTGACATGAAAAAGCTCAAGATAAACCTTTATTGGGATGACAGGGTATTGGTTGAAGAAAATGCTAAACTGACGAAAAGCGGAGAGACACCCAGCCCTCTAAAGTTAGTTCAATGTGAAGAAGACATCAGAGCAAAGTATCCAGAGCTCGTATGCATAGAAAACTATCCTCCGCCGATGAAGTCACATGCAGTTCCATTTGAACTTGCAGACAAAACAGTGGTTCGGAAAGCCCCATATAATATGTCAAGAGAGAAAAAGGCTTGGTTGAAAAAGGAGTTGCAAGCAATGTTAGACGCCGACATCATCCGACCATCAATTTCACCGTTTGCTTCGCCTATAACAATCGCTCCTAAAGACGATGGCACTTTTCGTCTTTGTACAGATTATAGGATTCTAAATCGCCAAACAGAATTAATACCTTTCCCGATGCCAAAAATTGATGCTATTATTGATGAAACTGGTGGTTGCCACTGGTTTTCCCGGATCGATCTCTGCAAAGGCTTTTGGCAGATTCCCTTGACTGAGGAGACCAAAAAGTACACCGCATTTGTTACGCCATTCGACTTGTTCGAATATAACCGATTGCCTTTCGGATGGAAGAATTCCCCAGCGTGGTTTCAAAAGATCATGAATGACATCCTGAAACCATACTTGGGCACCTTTTGCAATGTTTATATAGACGACATAATCGTTTTCTCGAAGACAAAAGAAGATCACAAAAGTCACATTTCCCTAGTTCTCCATGCGCTGAGCCTCGCACATCTCAAAGTAAACTTTAAGAAAAGTGCATTCTTCCAAGAAAAAGTGGTATTTCTAGGCAGGGCATTTGACGGCTGTACCAAAAGCACAAAGCAGGAATCCGTTGAAAGAATTTCTAAGTTGGTGAAGCCTTACGACGTACATTCCCTTCGTGTCTTCCTGGGCCTCTCTGGACACTTTAGGGCATTTATAAGAGACTATGCAGTCAAGACACGATGCCTCACACGATTGATGCAAAAAGACGTACCATTCCTATGGAATGACGAGTGTGAAAGTGCCTACCGTGAGCTAGTAAGGCTTATATCATCCGACCCTATTCTCCGCATTCCTGACTTCTCGCTACCGTTTGTGTTGAACACTGATGCATCGAATTATGCAACTGGGGCAGTTCTCTATCAAAAACTTTCAAACGAACCTGACCAAAGACATCATGTGGTGGGATACTACAGCTATACATTGAAGCCTGCAGAAGTGAACTACACCCCCACCGAAAAGGAAGCACTGGCCGTCTTGAAAGCTGTTCAGTATTTCCGGACTTACCTAGAAGGAGCGAAATTCACACTTTTCACTGACCATCAGGCATTGACACACCTTCTTGATATGGCACAACCACGAGGACGCATTGCAAGGTGGGTTAACTACCTGCAACAATTTGACTTCGTCGTTTCGCACCACCCTGGTCCGCTGCTCACCGATGCAGATGCCTTGTCCAGATTGCTCGTCTATGAAACAAGCCAACAGTCAGAACAGATAAATTACGTGAAGCTGTGGGAAGGCACAGAAGAAATGAAAGAGATCGATGGAAAGTACCACGTGCCACCGACAATGGTTCCGAAGGTCCTTCACCTTTACCACGATACTCCAGCGTCAGGTGGGCACGATGGCTTTTGGCGCACATATAACAAGATACTGAAGCGGTTTACATGGCCAAGTATGAAAGAAGAGATCAGCAACTATGTACGGACATGTCACACATGTCAAGTAAACAAAGTGAAGTACAGACAGGCGACAGACGTCATGATTATCCCGCAGCATTCGCGAGTCCCCTTTGAAGTCGTTCACTTGGATTTCGCAGAGCTAAAGAAAGCGGGTGAAGGTGTCAGGAAAACGCAGGCGTTTCTACTTTGCATAGACGAATGCACCAGAATGATTACGGCTAAGGCAGGAAAGGAAGACGCCCACAGCGTCATTGCTCTTCTTCAAGCCGAATGTTTTAGACACACGAAGACCATAGTGTGTGACAATGGGCCTGCCTTCCGTAGTGCTAAACTAGCGAAGTGGACTCGAGATCATGGCATGACTATCAAATTTTGCTCGCCCTACCACCCCGCCGCAAACGGTCTTGCAGAGCGTGCCATCCGAGATGTGAAGCAATTTATAAGGATGTACCCAAAATTTACAGGTGGGTGGAAATGCTGCCTAGAGGCTGCTGTGAGGCACCATAACCGGTCATACACCAGTGGCTTGGGGTGCAGCCCACTTTTTGCCGCCTCAGGAGTCCCGCCGACACTTCCTGCGGATCGCGAACTGGGTATCCTTGGCAAGCTTCAACTTACCGAAACAAAGAAAAGCGCGCAGGCGGAGGATATCTACAAACAACGCATGAAGAGAAACTTTGACAGAAGACGCAACAACGAAATGCCACACATAGAGGTTGATGACAAGGTCCTAATAAGAAAAGGCGTTGGGACTTCAAATGTGAAATTTCATGGACCCTTTTCTGTGATAAAGACGGCGTCACAGCACGGCATCCTGAAGACAATATGGTATCTGGGAGCCTCTGGTAAAGAAGAGTGTGCCTCCATCGGAAATGTTTTCAAGTACCACACCAGGAGGTGTGAACAAAGAGAGCCAGGGAGGGTGAAGCGTGCCGCATTTAGGCCACGAAAGAAGAGGAAGAACAAAGGGGATGAAGGAAGAGGAGGACGAGGAGGGCAGTTTCAGTTAGAATAAAATGGCGGAAACCATCCGTCAGTATTACGCTATGTGTTTCCTTTAGTTGTGTTTACTAGGAACGCTACAAAGAATACGCAAGGTTGAGTTTGGCTACGCGCAAGCGGGTTGACGACGAGAACAACAACACACGCATCAAGGCGTTCAGGCGCATAAACAATACGGGTGACGTCAGCGACGCCGACAACTGCGACGGCGGCGGCATGAACGTCAGCAATGGCTAACACCACACGCAGCGCCCATGAACACCGCGAGACCTGGCAGTGGAATTGTCGCTCTTTCAACAACAAGGCAAGTTCGCTCCAGCTCTTCATCCAAAATCACCCATACCCCCCCCCCCCCCCCCAACGTCATCTGCCTTCAAGAAGTCGGGAACCAGCCCATCAAGCTACGGGGTTACTACGTAATTAAACACGTGGGATCACCAAAGGTTGCGGTTTTAGTTCACAAAACGGTGACGGCCGTGGGACCACATTATCAACACCATGACATTAATCACGCGCTAGTGGAAGTCCTCCCGCAGAAGAGGGGTAGACGTAGAACCTTCATTTTGAATTTGTACAGTCCGCCGAGGGCTCTAAATGACGACTTCCGCAACATCATTCACGACAGCGCGAGAGCCGCTGGCTGAGACCAGCTGGTAGTGGTGGGAGATATGAACGCTAGACACACGGCTTGGGGCTATCAACAAGACACGCAGAAGGGGAGGTCGCTCATCGATGCGGTTGACCAAACGGACCACGAATTGATCACCAACCTCCTCCAACCAACCCCAGTAGGCAACAGTGTTAGTCGGGACACGTTTCCGGACCTGTCATTTGTCAGAAACATAAGGGAATACTCATGGACGCACCTGGGCGAAACACTGGGCAGCGATCACTGCATCCTCAGCATCTCGGTGTCCACCCCGAAACTCAAGAGAACAATGGGAGAAATTAGGCTCACGGACTGGGAGGCGTACACGCAGTACTCCCCACCCGAAAGCGGTATAACGGACATAGCGGAATGGATGCAGCACCTCCGAGACGCCCACATCCAAACCACGAAAACCATCCAGTGCACGGTCGAGACGCCCGAAGTCGACCGCCGGCTCTTACACCTGTGGGAAGCCCGTGAGGGCCTCCTCAAACGGTGGAAGCGAAAGCGGTTAAACCGGAAACTCCGTCTCCGAATCGCGCATATAACAGAAGAAGCCAGAGATTACGCGACCGAGCTGACGCAGCAAAATTGGGTCCAGTTTTGCACCTCGCTCAAGGGTACCCTGAGTACGGCGAAGACGTGGGCCATCCTGCGTTGCCTGATCGAGCCCGACAAGGCCAAATCGACAACCAGTCGGAAGCTTCAAGAAATCGCTCACAAATTCCCCGGGAATGACCAGGATCTGATTGACACCCTAAAAACCAGATACGACCCTGGCTCCTAAAATACGAAGGGGAACCAAGACCAGAACTGGACGCCCTGAACACGGAGGTAGAGGTGTATGCCGCGGCACGAGCCTCACAGCGCAACACTGCTTCCGGGGCTGACAAAATCACCAATGCCATGATTAGAAACCTGAGCCCGAAGCACATCCTAGATTTGACCGAATACCTAAACGAGGAACTCTGGAGCAAGGGACCACGTACCGTACGAGTGTAAACACGCGGAAGTCCTGACCATTCTCAAACCAGGCAAGAAGCCCGCGATCGATGCCCTACGTCCCATCTCGCTGATTTCGTGCCTCGGCAAGCTGTACAAGAGGGTCATCGGAGCCCGCCTCCAACACTACATAGAGGACGGTGACCTCTTCCCGCACACCATGCTTGGATTCAGGCAGGGACTATCTGCGCAAGATGCTTTCCTAATCCTGAGGGAAGAAGTTCTCAAGGGCATCCCGAAGGCAGGAGAACACCTCCTGCTCGCACTCGACCTGAAAGGGGCCTTCGATAACATCTCTCACGAGGCCATTCTCAAGGGACTGAACGACATCTGGTGCGGAGAGCGCATCTTTCATTACGTCAAACAGTTCCTGACGGGCCAGACGGACACCATCGGAATAGGCCAGAATCGATTTGATACGATGGACGTGCCGAACAAAGGAACGCCCCAAGGGGCGATAGTCTCCCCGATTCTCTTCAACATCGCGATGCTAGCACTGACCAAAGAGCTGCGGAAGATCCCAGGCCTAGGTTACGCCCTATACGCAGACGACATCACGTACTGTGCCACCAAGGGCTCCCTCGCGCAAAAGGAGGCGACCCTTCAGGAGGCCGCGACGGCCGTGGAGAGATTTGAAGCAGCGCGCGGGATGCGTTGCGCGCCCGAGAAGTGCGAGGTGATCCGGGTGCACAGAGGAGGAATCTACAAGCCACCCGGCTCTATCGAACTCTATCTAGAGGACCACGATATCACGGAAAGCAAAAACACTAGGATTCTGGGTTTTTGGATCCAGAGCAACTTGAAAGCCTCCCACACCATCAAAACCCTAAAATCCACCACCAACCAGATCTCGCGGATTATCAAACAAATAGCAAGGAGCCGCAAGGGCATGCCAGAAGAGGACACGCTCCGCCTCGTCCAGGCTCTGGTGATCAGCAGAGTAACGTTGAGCATGCCGTATCACTACGACTCGCTAAACAAACGCGACGAAGAACAAGTCGATGCCATCATCAGAGGCGCGTACAAAACGGCCCTGGGCCTCCCTGTTACCCCCTCAAACGAGAAGTCAGCGGCTCTCGGGATCCACAACACCTTCGCTGAGCTGTCGGACGCAGTTATGGCTTCGCAAAAAGCCAGACTACAGAACACGGCGGCGGGCAGAGCCATCCTCCACCGGACCGACACGGCAACGGAGCTTCGTGCCCTCGATGGGCAACGATCACTCCCGCCCGAGGTCAGAAGCAAGATCACGGCGAACCCCATACCAAAGTACATGAGTCATGAACTCCATGAAGGACGACGCAAGGCGCGGGTCGACAGACAGCGCCGGCAATTCAAGGGTGACCGGTGCGTAACGTACGTGGACGTGGTGGCGTACCCTGCAGGGGGCCTCTTCGCGGTAGCTGCCGTGAACGGGAGAGACAACTCCTTAACCCTCGCGGCCTCCGTCAGGGCAGAGACCCCAGCTGCGGCTGAGACCGTAGCCGCGGCGCTAGTAATAAGCAACATGACAGGGTGGGCAGGGAAGTTCATGTCATTACCGACCTCGCAACAGGCCTGCCACAACTTTACCAACGGACGAACACCGGTGCTGGCGGCTCACATTCTAGGCCCGAGGCTGCAAGAATCCCATCAAATCACGTGGACGCCGGGTCACGCGGGACTGGAGGGGAACGAAAGGGCGAACGCCT
The DNA here is from genome assembly GCF_013339745.2 of Dermacentor silvarum. Lineage (NCBI taxonomy): Eukaryota > Metazoa > Arthropoda > Arachnida > Ixodida > Ixodidae > Dermacentor > Dermacentor silvarum. Next base: position 308,749,757 of record NC_051154.1, read on the forward strand.
TAGCTCGAGCGCTAATTAACCGAGCGGGGCAAAACCAATCGTCTGATCAATCCCCACCCTTTACCTTTGTGCCCCTGCCATCAAATTACTGCGACCGACTCGAGATCCAGCGACTCAACCGCAGGATTTATTCCTCCCCCTCAAAAAAGCTCAGCACTGAAGAGGCAATAGCCCTCAGACTTACCCAACAAACAGATTAATTCCCAAACCTACACAGATACAGCAAAATATTCCCACAAACATATCGCGGCATCTTCCCCTGGTGCGGCGACACATGCCCTAAACTCTTTCACATCTTGTGGGGGTGCGGGGGCAAACCTGAACATTTAAAGACGCCTAACACGTCATTTGAGCGGTGGGAGGCACTGCTGACAGGTGATACTCTGGCGGGACAAGAACCTCTCGTCCAGCAAGTACGTCGAGCAGCCTTGGCCAGTGGAGTCCTGGAACGAGAACACCACCCACTCGTCCTCAAGATCAACGATCTCGATGGTCTAAATAAATGTGTTTCTCTCTCTCTCTCTCTATAGAGGTGTAAACAAAAAAAATTATTCTTGAGTCTGATTTCCGAGAAAAACATGTTACGCTTATCCTATATTTCATACATAAATGTAATGCTATTTCCAACTGCATGACTGCTCAACTCAGCAGCTTCTATATTATAAACGGCTGTTTTCAGTTATCCGGTGCACTACTATAACGACCATAATGAAACAATTAAAGGAACGGCATGTCCCGCATACACGCAGAGATATGTGCAGATCTGATGAGTTCGTTCAAGAAAATTGTGCTACCACATGGGGCAACCAGTTTTAATGGATCGCAAACATGGCGAGACTGTCAAACAATGTTTTCCTTGTCTCCATCAAGTTACCATGATTTACAGGCTGCCGCAAAACGGGACGCTTATATTGAATGAGAGCTAGGAACTTGTTAACAGGGCTAATTAACACGCGTGCGTTAATTATCTCAGGAACTGCGCCTCTGCGCAACAGCCACGACTCACCGACAGCACAATCATGCGGAATAACAGTCCGCACGTGCAACGGTCACTCCTCTTTGAGACTTCAATAGTGCTGTCATGCGTTACATTCGAACGAAAATGACTATTCAGCCTCGTACAGTATATCAATAACACTTTTCTCACTTTTTCAATTAGTGCATTTAGAATATTTGTTATTTTTTCCCTTACATATATATCGTGATTATATCTGTCGATGTAAACTTTGATTTAATTACCTAGACATGCATTGGTCATTCTTCGCGCCACGCAGTTAATAAACTTGGGTTATTTCCCTCTAATATTGGTTCCTTCGTTCATTGTCCCTGATCCATATCCACCAACAAAAAGCGCGAGTAAGATGACACGATGTCAATAATAATTTTTTACGTAGTCCTTCATGTTGCAGAGATACCAGATACTTTTAGAAGACAGTGGTAAAAACAGCCGTTCACCTGGCTAAAACTACATTTGGTACCGGCCGTCAAGCGTCATGGGTGCACTAAAAACAACTAAAACTTTATAAAAACTTGGAGGACGCTTAAGCTTCGCTTTTAAGAGTGGAACACGATAGCATTCAAAGATACCTGACTACTTTTCACGCTTCCCGACAACTGCAGCTTAAGCAACCGTAATGGTTACCGGGAAACAGTGGCGGCGAACTCTATGCACGAAGCCCGCGTTTCTGGCAGAAACGCGGCCTCTTGCGTGGACTGATCCCGGAGATATTGCACAGCCGCGCCAAAAAAAATGGATAATTTTCAGGTTTCCGTTTTTGTTTCGTACTTTTATTATTTCAGTCTGAGAAGATTTGACATAAAAGGCACGTGCTCTGTGTGTTTTGTTTCATGACATTTGTTTGTGGATTGCAATTCTCAAAATTCCGAGGAATACCATCGCCAAAAATGCAAGACAAGGTATGAGCAACATTAGCGATAGAACATATACATGTACCTAAATATACTCGGAGGGCCTGGGTGGTTGGGGATGATGTTCTCCGCCACATCGCACGCTGGTTGCGAACGCCAGATTTTGTGCGACACGGGGCCCTTCACGCGCTCGGGTTAAAAATGTACTGCGCGTACATTAACTGGGCTGCCGCAAGCGTCCGCGTGGCGAACACGCGCTCGCTAGCAGACGACGCCCTTGACAACGCCAGCAAAATTGAAGACGTCGCGTTGTATAATCCGTGCCTCAAATATACAGAGTGTCCCAGCTATCACGAAGCACGATTTAAAAAAAGAGGAACGGTGTTACGCGAAGCAAAGCTAGTGCGTATTGTGTCCAGTACAGTGGAGTAGCCGCCAGTAATTTTTTTGCGATAGCAATTATATGGACACAATAAAGCGGATTTGTGCCGTCGTCGTCGCCGTCGCCGTCACCGTCAGGTTCCGTATGACGTCAACGGCGATGAAATCGTCGCCGCGTTCCGGACGCTGTATGTGCGAGTGAAAGGGCGCGAGGGACGCGTGCTTTCACGGGGAGCGAACGCACATTCGGAGAGCAAACGCGCGTTCTGCGCCATGCTCCCTGAAGTGCTGCAGAATTAAACGTCTCTTTACTCATTTACAATCGCCATATATAGAGAGCAAACGCCACTTCTTCAGTCGCGCGAAAGGCCGTGGGGGGACGGGAGGGAGGGGAGGCGACGTTTAACTGCGGCACCAAATGCGTATTTATATAAATACGTTGTGAGGCGAGAAGGTGGGTAAGATTTCCGGCGCTGCTCGAAGAGTGTTCCATTCTGATCTTCTCGAAAACCTCCGAGCCGCCCCCAGAGGCACCAGCAACAGTCACTAACGCTGCGCGCGTTCGGTGCGAACGCGGGCAAAACGCTGACGGCGTCGACAACAGTTCTGCGCGGTGCTGGTGCTGCTCCATGTCCAAGTTTAAACGGCTGATAAAACTACTATCCTTACTCCGTATAGCTCTCTACTAATTTGCTATCGCAATTTATGCTTCGCCTTTCGGGTGAAACTGCGACAATTTTTTTTCGTTGCTGATATTTAATTAGCTAATTGTAATAGATTATCTAACTCGAAAAGTACTGCCCTAATTATCAAAGTGTCAATGAGAAAATTGTAGAGCAACGTGAAAAACTCCCGATACAGCTTTCTGTTGCTCAATACGTGCTACATAACTGTGTTTTTCCGAGTGTGAAAGAAGCCCGCGAATACACGCAGAAATGTCGCACGACTGGCCGCTCGAGGCACTTTTCGTGTATTCGCGGGCTTCTTTCATGCTCAGAAAAACAATTTTATGGGGCACGTATTGCGATTAGCTCATTAAATCTCAGCAACGAAAAAAATACTGGCAGCTACTCGACTGCACTGGAAACAATACGCCCTAGGTTTGCGTCGCGAAACGCCGTTCCTCTTTTTTTAAATCGTGCTGCGTGATAGCTGGGACACCCTGTATGTATGTTTGTGAAAATCGTGTAAACATAAATTTGCACTTGAAATAAAGCACTATTTTAAGACCGTACTATGCGAAATCGGCCTCGGCGCCCACTGCGAAAGTACGTTAAATATGCCGCGGAGCTCGTCAACACAAAGTTCTCCATGAAAGGAGGTCAGTCTGCGGCGGCTGCTGTTAATCACGCCCACGCGTCACCAGCGCTGCCTCTCGCGATCTCCCGATTAGCGAGTCAGTCACGCCACACTTCGCTCCGTTTGCAACGTACCACACGAGACAGATTGTGCGCGCCAGCCAAATATATCGCGAAATGAATACGTATAGAGCTACGCTCAAATTTTGCATTAGGGAGTGTCGTAATCGTCGGTGAATTATTTTGCAAATCTTGTCTCCAACAATAAAGCGGTCACGATTAAGTAAAAAGAAACATGCTAAATAATAAACTCGGCAGGAAGGCTACTTAAACTTAACGATTGTGGCAAGCGCGAAAGAAACAGTTGATCGAAATAGAGAATATTACTTAGAGGAGGTGATGAGGTTCCTTGTTATGGCTTACAAGCCGTGATGCGCTTGTCAAATCGGCTCCAAAGCAATCGAACTTCAGTGTACGCTGTATCTTCTTCGTCAACGGACGTGGAAAGTAAATTTAGCGCCAACGCGCTATGCGATAATTTCAACAACTTTAATTAGTTCCAGGAAACACCCGCGTATTTACCCTATGCACAGTGGCGCCACATTCACCCAGTTTAACCATACAAAAAGGCTGTCTCCTTATCTAACAAGTCGGCCGAAGGTCACTGAGACACGTTTCACAATACCGACAGATAGCCCGAGCCTCAATAATCTCTCGCATATCGTTACCTTTGTGCTTTGCAAGAACAAATAAGGAATCATTCACGACTGCGCAGCCGCATTCTGGACAATGAGCAGACAAGTGGCCGTAATGCTTATTCCTCGCGTTTAAGCTATGATCTCGATGCCAGTCATTAAGACAGCTTCCTGTCTATCCGATATATTTACTCGCACAGGACACCGGAAGCTCATACACCACAGCTTTTATGCAACCCACAGGAGCGTCTCCAACCCACTCCGATTTGGAGGGCGGCGCCCGCTAGAAAGACAAACGGCGTTCGGTTTGAAATTTCAGCTCTTTCCGCCGCGCGCAGTGATGTAATACTGTAGCCACTGCGCTTGTCAGCTCAAAATGGCCAAACCTGGTGAGGGGCCCTTTAAAAACGACGTTCGGCTTGGCCGTCATCCCGCGTACCCCCTTTCGCCAAATGAGTGACTATAGCCCTCGTACGTGCGTTGCCTTTCATTTTTTTTTCGAATATCATTCTCTGTCTACTTCAGCCGTTTTGAATCTATCTCGATTTGAGCCGCAACATCCTAACGGTGACGCTCGTGCCGCCGTCACCAGTCCCGTTCGCCACCATCTCGTCGCCCCTCAAGGTTGTCGCCCACCGTTCCCGACGCAGACCCCGCCGTCTCTTACGGCGACACTTTTTACCTTGACAGCTGCCTTTAGACCAGAAATAGGTGGTCGACCATCGTACTTATACACCGGAGACGCCAATCCCATGCATACGCCGCCGACCGCGTATCCGTGTCTCACAAACGAAACGACAACTGATACAACGTTAAGTCGATGATATTGACTCAAGTCGTCATCGAGCCATCTCCCAGTCCGTGGGCGTCCGCTGTTGTCCTAGTGAGGAGGAAGGACGGCAGTTGGCGCTTTTGTGTCGACAACCGACACCTCAACAAATTCAAGCCCAAAGATGTCTACCTCTTGCCGCGTATTTATGACGCCTATCTGCACGGAGTCAAGTGCTTATCCTCCATAGACGTTCGATCTGGCTATTGGCAAATCTCGGTAGATGGCATTGACCGTGAGAAAACTACCTTCGTTACACTTGACGGCCTCTACCATGCAATTGAAGTTTAATGTGTTCAGCTTTTGTAATGCCGCGGCAACCTTGAAAGAATGATGGACTCCTTACTTCGCGGCAATAAATAGTCCACATGTCTGTCTTATCAAGGCAATGTGACAGTCTTCTCACCAAGTTTCGCGAGTCATCTAACGCGTCTGTCGGCCATACTTGCTGTTTGCCGACGCGCAAGCCTCCAATTGAAAACATCCAAGCAGTGGTGGCGTGGAGCATGCAGAGGTAGAACACCCGGCTTCTATTCTGAAGCTCGTATGTTCGAATCCTCCTCCAGTCCACTGCATGTTCAGGCAGGCAGTGGCGCCTGACACTGGTATATATATATATATATATATATATATATATATATAGGGTCTTTCAGCAAACACTTTCAAAAATTTTTAAAGGTTGCCTGTGGCAGATAGCCCAATTCTAGTTAATGAGCTCGTCTACTCGAAGAGGCGGACATTACTTGCACAAAAAATTCAAATGCATAATCGAATAATTCACAAAAATTCAATAATAATGTTTTCACTAATTATCTGATGGCCCATATTGCAATTTACAAATTGTAGCCGTGGAGTTCGCAAGGGGGATCCACTTGGAACGAATTCTCGCGATGACACCAGTTTCGAGATATTAATTCCCGAACTTTGCGGGGAAATACATCGGCGTTCCATTTACTTTTGACCTTCGATGCATAAAGCGACGTTTTGTTAAGACAGTAACTTGAACGCCAATGCATTTGACCGCAAAGTACAGTCTCCCTGCGACCTCCAATTACCCCTGTCTCCTCATGTACCAAGCAAAAATAAAATTCTGTAGCTCGCCATTAGTCAGACAGTTACGCCCGGAACCATATTCCGCTGCGCAAGGATATTGGCCGCGTATGCCTCGTGGCTTCGGCAGCGTTGCAAGCGACTTGTGAGATGGAGTATAGTGACCAGGGGAGTATCTTCCTTTTTTCGGTGAAAAATTATTTTTTGGGAAAAAACTATATATATATATATATATATATATATATATATATTATTTATTGATACTGCGATCTTATACAAGACCTTAGCAGGGTGGGCATACAATATACAAGTAAAGGTCCGTTGGAAACAGCCAACGTAATTCCAAAAGTAATCATTAATCCATTCATAAATAAATCATAAGTCAAGATCCAGGAAATGAAATGCAAAAACATAAGACACAATTGCAACACAATGATATAATGTAGTATAAACGATGTTAAGAAATTACCGATAGCTTTCAAACATTTGCAGTGACGTTTGTGATACTGCATCAATATTAAGATTATTCCAATCTGTAATCGTTCTGGGGAAATAAGAATACTTATAGGAGTTAATTCTAGCGTTTAATGGTGTCACTGTAAAATCGTGCCGTTGTCTTGTGTTATGTCCAGAGGAGTACGATATAATGTTGGATGTGTTAAGATTGTATTTACCTTGGAGTCATTGAAAAAAGAATTTTAGACGGCAGACACGGTTTCTATGAGAGACTGGAAGCAAACCACTTTGATTAAGTAGATGAATGATAGATGAACGGCCAAATGAATTATAAATAAACCGTACTGGGGGGGGGGGGGGGGGCTTTCTTTTGAACTCTCTCCAATTTAGCATTGTTAGTTTTAGTGAAGGAATCCCAGATTATGACGGCATATTTTAACATGGGACGAATAATGGTATTATATGCGAGAAAACGTACGCTGGGGGGCGTGAGCTTCAAAGCACGTCGAAGGAAAAAGAGTTTGCGGAGGGCGTTAGCGGTGACGTTATCCACATGTTCGGTCCAGGAGAGGTTTTTACAGATCCGAAGCCCTAGGTACTTGTAGCTGTTCACTTCTGAAAGATCATTATTATTAGCAGTATAGTTAAATAGGAGAGGCTTCCGTTTCTGTGTGATGCGCATGAACACTGTTTTATCATAATTAACACAAATTTGCCATTTGTCACACCAAGATAATACTTTTGCAAAATCACTGTTTAACCTGGCTTGATCCTCAGGAGTATTAATCTTTTCATACAGCACACAATCGTCTGCGTACAATCTGATAGAAACAGAGATATTAGAGACAATGTCATTGATAAAAATCAAGAAAAGAAGCGGCCCAAGAACGGATCCCTGGGGAACGTCAGAATCAACAGAAACTGTAGGGGAAGACGAATTCTTTAATACCACAAACTGGCGACGGTTCTTGAGGTAAGCTGAAATCCATTTGAGTAGCTTGTCGTTTTTTATTACATTACCTAGTTTATGAAGAAGCTTATTATGCGAAACTTTGTTGAATGCTTTTTTAAAATCTATAAATATAGCGTCAGTCTGTTTTCCTTCGTTTATTGCCGCTGCAAAATCATGTATTTTTTGGACTAGTTGAGTATTAGTAGAATATACTGGTCTAAAACCATGCTGTGCATTGGTTAGAAAGTTATTTTGCTGAAGAAAGTAGGCTATATGTTTATGAATAATATGTTCTAAGATTTTGCATGCTGTTGAGGTTAATGATATCGGACGGTAATTTTGAATAGATGTTCTGTCTCCAGTTTTATGAATTGGCTTGATTCTGGCCATTCTCCAGTCATCCGGTAATGAGCCTTCACTTAGCGACCTGCTGAACAGGATGCATAAGTATTTTGAACACCACTCTGAATACCGTTTCAGGAAAGCATTGGGAATATCATCTGGCCCAGGAGATTTTTTAACATCAATTTTCAACAATAAATTAAGAACACCGGCCTCGGAAATCATAACATCAGGAATTGAAGGTAAATTCGTGGCGTAGTTAGGAAGGAAGCCGTCGTCCTGCGTAAATACTGATTTGAAATAATCATTAAAAGCCGTGCACACCAGAGCATCATCACGCTCACTCCTGCCATCTACTGTAAATGTATCGTTAGATGGTTGTTTTGGCATTATTTGCCTCCAGAATGTCTCTGGGGATGTTTTAATGAAGGAGGGCAACTCGGTAGAATAATACCTTTCTTTGTCCCGGGCAATCTGCTGCTTTAATTTTTCTGATTGATCATTAATGCTTGTCCGAGAACAGCTTCCTACTCTTAAGTTCTTTTTCATTCTTTTTAGTTTGCGTTGTGAGCGTAACGTCTCTCGTGTGATCCACGGGTTACATCTTGGAGTCTTTTTAGCAATTTTGGGGACAAAGCGTTCAATGCACTGAGAAACAATGTTTTTGAAAAAGTGCCAGAGGCTATTCACATCGCCATTAAAATTTCTGAAGCTCTCATAATGAAGGTCTAGCATATCAATAATTGATCCACCGTGAGCGCGAGAGAAGTTAGGAAAAAATGGATAGTATCTTCGTGGCTAAAGTTTGCATTATTCAAGGTCAGTATGACAGCTTGGTGATCAGAAATCCCAGTCGCTACATCGCATTCCACTCTTTCTTTAATAGTACCATTAAAAAATAAATCAAGAGTAGAACCTGAGCCATTATGAACTCTAGTAAAGTCTTTAACCACTTGTAACAGGTCAAATGCAAGGGAAATATCAAGCATAGTTTGTTCAATAGTGTTAGTGGAATACGAGAAAGTAGTCCAATCTATGTTTGGCAGATTAAAATCGCCAGTCAAAATGAGCCTATCATTTGATTTGACATGGTGTTGTAGATATTCTTTCAGGTTAATTAGGACCTCAACGGAAGAGTTAGGAGGCCTGTAAACGACTCCGAGAATATACCGAACATTATTTTTGTAGAATTTACAAAATAAGCCTTCTACACCATCAATATCAGGCATTTTGAAGATCTGCAATGAAGATTTGAATAATATGGCCACTCCACCACCCCTTCCATCCCGGTCTTTACGAAATACTCGGTAATTTTCTGGAACAAATTCACTATCAAATATGTGGCAACTTAGCCAAGTTTCGGTAAGTGCAGCTATTTCTACATCATGAGTAAGAAGCAAACCCTCAAGTGGTGTAGCTTTATTAACAACACTGCTACAGTTGACATTTAATAGTGTGAACATTTGCTTTCTAACTGTGCTCGGTCATTCTTTCTTTTTAGTAATACGATAGCGCTCTTCCTTCTCCTCGTTCCACCCGAACATAGCACCATCAACAAATAGTTTGTCAAATACGAGTTTCACTTTAGCACCGTTAGCCTTCTCCTTTGAGCAGCTTTGTCATAGCTTTTTTCTAATCTCCCGAATTCGGCTGGAAAAGTCTTCAGTCACAGAAAAATTGGTCCCTTTCAGCTTTGAGCATGCCTGTAGGACTGTAACTTTATCTCTGTAGTCCTGAAATTTCATAATTACAGGGCGGCACTGTCCTTCATTCTTTTTGCCCAGTCTGTGACACCTTTCCACACTATTAATTTCGACTTTCAGTTTTTCTTCAAAGAGTTCTTTCTTTACCATATTCTGAAGACTAACACTGCAGGTGTCTCTTTGTCCTTCTCCTCCAAACCGTAAACAAGTAAGTTATTTCTCCGGCTTCTGTTTCCCAAGTCCTCAATCTTTTTGAGCATGTATGACTTGTCTTTTTCAAGTTGAGTCACAGCTGTTTTTAGATTACTGAGCTCTTTGTTTAATGTTGCAAAGCATGATATCTTGGCTTCCAGCTTAATAATGCGCTCACTTAAACCGCCAATTTTATCCTCAAGAGCACTCTGCTGTGTAAGTAAAGTGCTAATTGAGGCAGTCATATTAGTTTGGCCAGAAATAAGCTGAAGCAACATTTCTTCATGTGTTGGGCCTGTATTAGATTCAACATCACCGCATATTAACAAATTCATTAGGAATGAACAGACATCAGATAGAACGTTCGCGATAATCAGTGGGCACGGCAGCAGCATAAAAAAGCAGTTATCGCTGCGAAAGCATTTAGTAGGCATGTGTGCACAAACCATATGCACAAACATATATATATATATATATATATATATATATATATATGCTCATGAAACCATACTATGCGCGTACGTGAACGCCAAGATGCACCTGAGGAGCTCCATTTATTATCGTGGCTGAAAGAACAACTTCTTGCAGGTTGGTTGTTTGTATTTGCTGTTTTATGTAACAAAACAATCACTTTGGCCTACTCCGCCGCTGCTGCTGCCACGCTGGTTCTTTGATGTTGAAGTGCTCTTAGCCGTTGCCCTCCCGAGATTGTTTTTCTGTGTACAGATAGCTGTGCTCTTAAATTGCCATGAGCGAACTCGGCGATGAAACGTGTGCGAAATGCACGGAAGATATATCAACTGATTCTCGACACATGACGTGCTGTGCATGTTCGGGGCTTTTCCATTTGGGCTCTTGCTCTGGAGTCTCAGAGAAATCTTTTAAGTCGAAAGGCGAAGATTACAAGAAATATTGGAAGTGCCCACAATGCCGAAGGGCCGAGTCAAATGCACAATGTCTCAAGGGTGCTGATGATACTTCTGTCGCTGCTCTGCTTCTCGAGATGAATAGAAAGCTTGACGAGCTACTACCTCTGAAAAACATGGTTCACGACCTGGAAGCATCGGTCAAACTCATGTCTGACAAATACGACGTCGTGCTCGCTGATGTAGTTATGCATGATGGCGAGATTAAATGTCTTGCCGACAAAAGTTTCAAAGCTCGAAAAAATGGGTGGCTCAGCCGCCGAACTGGAGCGCATTGCTTCTTCTGTAAATGATCTCGAGTATCAGAGCAGAAAGCTGAACCTCGAAGTTCATGGCGTTAGGCACGTTAGGGATGAATGCCTGCTCACCGAAATGAATTCTATCGCTTCCAAGCTCAATCTAGACATGCTGAACGATCAGTCGATATCTGCAATCCACAGGTTGCCAGCTAGGGCGGATAAAATTCCTGGTATCATCATACCGTTTGCGAACCAAATGGTCCGAGATAAGTGGTTAGAAAAAAGAAAATTGTTCCCTACAGTTCAATCTGGCCTATACGTGATGGAAAACTTGACAACGCATAACAGGTTTCTGCTAAAGAAGGCTAAGGAATGGGCGAAAGCAAACAATTTTCGTTTTGTCTGGCACCACGGTGGAAAGATCCTTATTAGGAAGGAAGAAGGTAATACTGCTCATGTGGTAAAGAATGCAGCTGACCTTAACAATTTGAAATGATGAGTCAACCTGCCTGTCATCAGTTCACCATGTCTAGTGCAGATTGGGTATCTCCCACAGAGTTTCTTAATTACATCGGTTCGGAACACAATCTATCTACTAAATGTTTTCATTTAAACTGTCAATCTGTTCGAAGCAAACATAACGAGCTAGATGTGTTCTTTAGCAGCCTTAATTTTCAGTTTGACTTCATTATGTGATCTGAAACATGGTACAACCGTGGTTCACTTGTTTGGCATCTACCTGACTATCAACGTTTTAATCAATGCAGGACCACCTCTCGCAGGTGGTGGTGTTAGATTACTTGTTCGCGACAGTATTAATGTTGACTACATCGAAGAATTCTCATGCGTCACCGATGATTACGAGGTTCTATCCTTTCTTTGTGGCAGAAGCATTTACTCAGTATTTTATCGTCCACCAAGTGGGAATATCCAGAGTTCTTTCTGTTTCCTTGAAAACTTTTTTATGTATGTTTCCATGTATAAGTATGACGTCATCTGGGGTGGCGACTTTAACATAGATATGTTAGCTGACACTCGCTTGACTCGGGAATTTCATATCTTGCTTCAGTCGCATGGATGCTCAAGTGTTATCTCCGTGCCAACGCGAGTAACCCATGGGGCGTCCACTTGCTTGGATCTGTTTATAACTAATGTTTCTACAGTAATCACAAAGGCCGGCGTTCTTTCGTGCAGCCTGAGTGACCGCATGCCCATTTTTTCTGTCTTAAACGACACACCAAAAAGAAAACACAGCGTCTTTCACCCAACCAACTGATTACACCAAATCGCCTTGAATCTTTTCGCACTCGGGTCCAGTTACTCAACTGGAGCGATGTATACGTCACACGGTGTGCCGAATCAGCGTATGAGGAATTTCTGCGGATTTTCAGTACGTGTTACCAAGAAAACTTTCCTTTGGGAACGAAACGCAAACGATTTTCGCATATTCGTAAACCATGGATCACAGATGACCTGTTTCGCAAAATAAAGTTCAAGAACATGCTCTTCAATAAGTTTGTTAAGTCGCGTAATCTTCTTTCTGGGGTTTTACGTGCCAAAACCAGTTCTTATTATGAGGCATGCCGTAGTGGAGGGCTCCGGAATAATTTTGACCACCTGGGGTTCTTTAACGTGCACTACAACGCAAGCACACGGGCGTTTTTGCATTTCGCCTCCATCGAAATGCGGCCGCCGCGGCCGGGATTCGATCCCGCGATCTCGTGCTCAGCAGCGCAACGCCTTAGCTGACTGAGCCACCTCGGCGGGTATAAGTCGCGTAATATAACTGATCTGCACATATTTAAACGCTACCGTAATAAGCTCACAAATGAGCTTCGGAAAGCTAAAACCTCCTATGAATATGAATATTTCATGTCTTGTCAAAATGATAGTCGCAAAACTTGGAAAAAAATAAACAGTATGCTAAATCGTGCATCGTCCTCATATGAAAGTATTGAGATTTTGAGAGACGGGATTAGTATTCCGAACGAAGTACTACCCGATTGTTTTAATAATTATTTTATCAGTGCAGCTGGCATATGTGTAGATAAAAATGCCGACCGCTATATTCAGGTCCGATGCCCCGATATCATTTTCTTATATCCCACTACTGAATCTGAGTTAATTCACTTATTTTCAGAGTTACGTAATATTACATCGTGTGACGTTGAGGGCATACAGATTACACCTGTAAAACACGTCTTAGACATTATCGCACCTGTTTCGGTATACGTTTACAATCTCTGTCTGGTATCTGGGGTATTTCCTGCAAAAATTCAGATCGCTAAAGTAATAGCACTGTTTAAAAAGGGTAATAAAACTGAAATATCTAATTACAGACCTATCTCTATACTTCCAACATTTTCAAAGGGACTTGAGAAAATAATATTTCGGCGTATCTCAGATTTCTTGGAAAAACACAGCCTGCTAACACACTGTCAGTATGCTTTCCGAAGTGGAAGGTCAACCCATCTTGCCTTACTAGAGCAAAAGGAATTGATATTGAGAAACATTGAATTAAAGCAACTCACGCTCCGTATATACTCATCGACTTCAGTAAAGCGTTTGACTCTGTTGATCATGAACTTTTAATAAAGAAGCTAGAGTACTACGGTATTCGCGGTATTGCTCTAGATATAGTCAAATCTTATTTAAAGCAGCGGAGTCAACTTGTTGAAATTAATGGCATCTGCTGCCAAATCAAACAAGTAAAAGTTGGAGTTCCACAAGGGAGCATACTAGGCCCCCTTTTTTTCAACGTCTATGTTAACGACCTTGTTCTCGTGGATAGTGAGCCAAAATATATCTACGCAGACGATACTACTGTGTTTTTTTCGTCGAACAATATTGCAAGCTTAACTTCAACTGCAAATTCTGTCCTTGCTAAAATACATAGATGGTCACAGGATAATGGCTTACAAATTAATACTGACAAAACAAAAGCTATTTTATTTCAAGCCAAGAATAAATGCTTGAACTTAGAGTCAGACATATTTATATGCTCTTCAAGAATTGAGCTTGTCCGGTCTGCGAAAACGCTTGGTGTGTTTTTTGATAGCCATATGTCATAGAATGATCACATAGACTTCCTTGCAGGTAAACTTGCCCAAGTAGCTGGAATACTGTTCAGTTTAAAACCGCTACCACGCAAAGTCAAACTTCTCTTATATAATGCTCTTTTTCTGAGTCACATACACTACTGCTGTCTCGTGTGGAGTAGAACGTCTGTTACCAACATAAACCGATTGTTCCTGCTGCAAAAAAAAGGTAATCGTAGTATTTTCAATGCTCCAGCAGATTCTCATACTGCACCTCTCTTCAAACAACTTAAATTACTCACGCTGCACTCTCTGTTAGACTTTAGACTGCCCTTAGCCTATCGAAAAGACGTGAAACGAAATCAGTCATACATTACGTCTTTAACGCAGTTAATTAGAAATACAACAGAATACAGCATACGGTCACCTGAACACTGGCATGTACCACGTCCTCGCACTAATTATGCTTTTCAAATGTTACATCATCGCTTACCACGCTTGTTAAACACACTCATGCGCCATAACATTGATGTCATTTCTTGTCCTGTTTCGCGTTTGTATGAGTTTTTCGGTGATATTTGATCATGATCAATTTTTTTTCACCGTTTTTGTTTGCTCATGTACAAAACTGCTTTTTTGAGTTTGTAGTGTTTTTTTATATTCATTTTTATGGCATAAGTTTAAGTCAACATTGCATTGTATTTCAAATGTATTTTTGTTGTCAGTCCTGAATTAGCGCCTTTGCCTGCCGCTGCTGCCCTCAGACTGGGTTTTAAGGCCCGTCAAGTTGCTGTGCGCAACTTTTTCCTTAAATCCCGCATAAATTGTACATTTATGGAAATAAAGTCAAAATTCAAAACTTTTTGACGCGACCGCGACGGTCGCTTTTCGAACGGGGGGCAATTGACACAATGATGTGGGGCTTCCGCACCGCCGGATGGCGCGCGCAAAGGTCGGCGCCATGAAAGACGACGAAGCGCGTAGGCTGCACGCTCTTCTTGTGGCCCGCCATTAAAGAGAAGCGTCTATGTTTTCAAGATTCCGTCTTCGATCTACGTTACAATATATATATATATATATATATATATATATATATATATATATTCTAAAGGGGTTTTGTTTGGGTCGTAGAGCGGCAGCGAGAAACGCCGCCCTGCAGCTAGGGCGTGGCCAGGGAGCGAACTGGGTAGAAGCCACACGATGGCAACGGGGCTGTTCAGCGTGCCGATCTGCTTCCTCACTATACATACGAAAACAGATGTGACACCTGTAACGTTGAAGATGCGACAAGAGAGAGATATATACAGGGTGTTTCATTTTAGCTGCACCAAAATTTTAAAAATTGCGTGTGGCAGATAGCACAATTGTAATCGTTGATCTAAACTAATCGATGAGGCGGCCATTAGTTCCACGAGAAATAAAAACGCCGAATAGAGTAATTAACATAATTACGCTAATTAACTTTTTAATTATTTGTTTTACGGCAAATCTTTCAATCTACGAATTATAGCCGCTGAGTTCGCAAGGCGTATCCACTTGGAACGAATTCTCAGGACTGCACCAGTTTCGAGATATTAATTTTCAAAGTGTCCGACGAAATACATGGGCGTTCCAGTTAACATTGTGCTTCAATGCATAAAACAGCGTTTTCCTCAAAAAGTTAACTGGAACGCCCATACATTTCGTCGGACACTTTAAAAATTAATATCTCGAAACTGGTTCAGTCCTTAGAATTCGTTCCAAGTGGATACGCCTTGCGAACTCAGCGGCTATAATTCGTAGATTGAAAGATGCGCCGTAAAACCATTAATTAAAAAGTTGACTAGCGTAATTATGTTAATTACTCAATTAGGTGTTATGATTTCTCGTGGAAGTAATGGCCGCCTTATCGATTAGTTTAGATCAAGGATTATAAGTGTGCTATCTGCCACAGGCAATGTTTAAAAATTTGGTGCAGCTAAAATGAAACACACTGTATAGTGAACACTACATAGGCGCAAATATAATTAAGCAGGCAATAGGGAGCGATTACGTAAGGATAAGAAACCATCACGATGGCAAAACATTCCACAAAAGCAAGCAGTCTTATATAAAGTATAGGCAATGTGCTGAAAAAAATGATCTGCTACTATGATGCCCAGTACAGTCATTTGAAGAATTCGTATCATTGATTATAATTGAGAAATCAGTAGGGGTATACCGAGTCATCGCCCAATAAGAAATGATTATTATTAGTGGTATTAACACAGTACGTGCATAATAGATATAGCTACAATTCGCTAGAGCCCAAAAAATGGAACGGAATAATTATAAGTAGTCATTTGTCAAAAAAAAAAACGATGGCATGCAGGAAGTTCGAATAGCTATATATTAACTTCCTCTGGAAGTTCATTCCAACTTTCGCTGTTTCTAAACCATGCTGAAAATTGTTGTTCCATGTGGAACAGTGCTGAAACGTGCAATCCGCGCCTGATCTGCTCAGACATCGCATACAACGGCCAGCCCAGGCTAATGATTTCTTTTCCTGCCTGTGTAAAATAATTTTTATTGGTGATAAATCTAGCTTAACGTGTATGAGCAGTACTTCTCTCCCTCTTTCCCCCTGCTCCTACTTTAACTTTTTATCTCCCTACTCCTTCCCCCCGTACCGGGAAGCCACCCGGAACTACCTCAACTTACCCCCCCCCCTTCCCGCATTTCAATGCATAATTTCTCTCTCTCTCTCTCTATGTATATATATATATATATATATATATATAGTTGGGCATAAGGAAATCACGCTGGCCCCGGTAGTAAATTGAAGAAAAGAGAAGACGACGTACGTTGTATTAGCACAGTATATTTTGCAACGTTTCGGCTGGTGGACCAGCCTTCGTCAAAGCAACAAGTACATGCGATCGCGTTTCCTTATATACACGCTATACATAAGATTGTGTTGTGCACAATAATGATAATGACAATGCAACGTAAAATTCGCGATAACAGCGGCGAAGCTGATCATACGGTAAGTGATTTGGCATTCTCTTAGTACTCGCCACAGCATAATCAAATCGCACGAAAAAAATAGAGATACAATTCGCAATTACACTATATGCAGACATGTTCCGGCCGTAACTAATCATGTAATCTCAGCAGGGGTGGCATACAGCCCACGTGGCACACAGCACAGGGATCATTGCAATGCAAGCAACTCGATATCAATAACAAACATGGAAATGTGGCTCACACGTGGCATACAGTAAAGGAACGAATCGTTAGTTTACTAACCAACAACCTGTGGGGGTACTAAAGCGCCATGCGACAGTACAATGCAGGTGATACGCACTGCTCAGTAACCGCCATAGTTGAGCAGGCTGAATGATGATGATGAAATGATGATGATAAGGAGAAAAAAATGTAGTTTTTAAAGAAAGCTACGTTTAATGGCAGACATCGGGAGTCACGGCTAAAGTCAAGGATGCTTAGTAGGAACACTAGTTAGTGTGCCTGTACTTTCGTTAATGCCAGATGACACGGTGTTAAATTTATAGATCAGGTAAGACTCGCGGACTTCGCGATCGTGATGGGAATGAAAGCCTGATTCAAGTATAGTAACCCTGAGGTTTTCGAAAGAATGCCCTGGTAGGCGAACATGTTTTGATAATGGTAGGTTAGGAAGCGTGTTAGCATGCGATCTGTCGTTATTAAAGCGTATTCGGAACGAGGTTTCTGTTTGGCCAATATACTGTTTTCTGCAAACAGTGCACTCAAGAATATATATTACATTGGAGGTGTCGCAATTAAAGGATCCGCGAATTTTTAGGGTAAAGTCTGAAAATGTGCTAATCGCTTTCTGGGTGGTTTGCATATGCATACACACCTTGCAACGTGCTTTGTTGCATGGGGCGCAGCCAGATGTTTTATTCTGCTCATTTAATTTTGAGGAGGTTAACATATCGCGGAGGTTTTTACCCCGTCGGTACACGACGCGAGGCGGTTCGGGAAATATATCGGAAAGATGTTCACTTTGGGCAAGGATATTGTGGTGGCGTTTCAATATAGAAGAAACTTTTGGCGCTGATGCCGAGAATGTTAACACAAGATTGGTATTGGTACGTCTTTCGGGTAATCGATTACCGCTAAGAGCATCGGCTCTACTTAATTGGTCTGCTCGGCATATGGCGTCGTCAATTAAGTTTGATGGATACTGCCGTTTAACGAGAGCACTTTTAAGTTGTTCGCAATTAGAAATAAAATCTTTGCGATCAGAACACAATCGCTTGAAGCGGTGAGCCTGACTGTAGGGGATACCGGTTTTGCAATGTCGTACATGGCTGCTCTGGAAGTGTAGAAGCTGGTTTCTATCAGTAGGTTTGCGATAAAGTTTTGTCAGCAGTTTACCTTGCGATAGCGTGACTGTGACGTCAAGAAAATTGACCGAAGATGAGGAGTAATTGTGCGAAAATTTGATTGAAGGGTGAAAGTGGTTAAACTCTTCTATGAACTGTAACAAGCCAGCTTCCCCATGTGTCCAAATCAAGAAGATATCGTCAATAAAACGCTTATAAAAGAAAGGATGTAGGTTAGTTTTGGACAAGAAATCATTTTCCAGAACACCCATGAAGATATTAGCGTAATTTGGGCCTATTCGAGTTCCCATTGACGTACCACTGATCTGAACATAATGACAACTATTAAATTCAAAGTTATTGAGCTCAAGAACTAGCTTTAACAACGATCCCAGGGTTTCTTTATCAACAGGTTTCTCGAAACGAGAATCTTCATAAGTCTTAAGGACTGCTGCAATTCCATCGGCATGCGGTATGTTGGTATAAAGAGAGGCGACGTCGAGCGTTACAAGGATTGCATTTTGCGGAATGACAAGATTTAATATACCTTGAAGAAAATAGTTCGTATCCTTTACAAATGAGGGAAATGATCCGGGAATCTCGTTGATAAGAGAGTCTATGTAACGTGACAAGTTCTCAGTTGTAGTGTTTGTGCCGGAAATAATCGGGCGGCCTGGGTTACCTTGTTTATGAATCTTTGGGAGCAAGTAAAATCTACCCGCCACAGGACTGAGCGGTACCAGAATCCGAACGGTTTTTTAATCTAGCTTTTTCTCTTTCAGTAGTGCCATAAGTGTATCTTTCAAAATGGCCTTAAAATTATCGGTTGGGTCGTTCGGAAGTGCTTTGTAGAAACTGGCATTCGAGAGTTGTCTGTTAGCTTCTTCGACATAATCCTCCTTATTAAGGAGAACGATTGCTCCTCCCTTATCTGCAGGTTTAATAACAATGTCATGGTTATTGCCTAATTGTTCTAGCGCTGATTTTTCTTCCTTCGTCAGATTCGGTCGGTAGGGAACACGGGTCTTGTACGCCTCGAGGATATCACGTTGCACAGCACTGATGTACATATCTAGACACTTATCGCGTTGCGGCGGTGGTGTCCAGTGCTTGTATGAGGGCATAGGTGGTCTACATGTCACTGTGGACATGTCACTGTCTACACATGTCTCACATGTCTACATGGACATGTCACTGTGGCGCGAATTCGCGCCACAGTGACATGTCGTTGTCGGGGTGCTTGCAGCAAAGTTCACGAATATGGCTAGCCATGAGCGCTACACCTTCGAAACTCGGATGAAGGCCGTCGGCAGCCAGTATACGGCTTGGGGGCAGGTATTGAAAGCCGTGGTCCACGAAGAATACTTTTCTTGAGTGACTGCAGAATCCGCGTAGCAGTCGATTGAAATAAGTGGCCTCCCGGTTGCAGCGTCGGACGAAGGAAAGGTTGCGGTTGCCACTGCGACGGTTAGTACAGCGGGGAAGGATGAGCGTAGCATAAATTCTAGAGATATTCGGCATGGTCCTCATAACCAGATGGAGCAGAGATCGGTACCTCTCGAATGCTGCTGCTCCGTTAGATGATACCACGTCATTGGTACCAACCAGAAGCATGAGGGTGTTTGCCGTGTCCTGAATTCACTGAATCCGTTCAGGCGGATTCAGTGAATTTCAGCTTTTAAAGGACCTAGACCACTTTGCTCGAAACATGCGCCTTAAGGAGTACTTTCATAACCGTGAAAGTCCTAACGAGACTAGACCACCTATGCCCTCATACAAGCACTGGACACCACCGCCGCAACGCGATAAGTGTCTAGATATGTACATCAGTGCTGTGCAACGTGATATCCTCGAGGCGTACAAGACCCGTGTTCCCTACCGACCGAATCTGACGAAGGAAGAAAAATCAGCGCTAGAACAATTAGGCAATAACCATGACATTGTTATTAAACCTGCAGATAAGGGAGGAGCAATCGTTCTCCTTAATAAGGAGGATTATGTCGAAGAAGCTAACAGACAACTCTCGAATGCCAGTTTCTACAAAGCACTTCCGAACGACCCAACCGATAATTTTAAGGCCATTTTGAAAGATACACTTATGGCACTACTGAAAGAGAAAAAGCTAGATTAAAAAACCGTTCGGCTTCTGGTACCGCTCAGTCCTGTGGCGGGTAGATTTTACTTGCTCCCAAAGATTCATAAACAAGGTAACCCAGGCCGCCCGATTATTTCCGGCACAAACACTACAACTGAGAACTTGTCACGTTACATAGACTCTCTTATCAACGAGATTCCCGGATCATTTCCCTCATTTGTAAAGGATACGAACTATTTTCTTCAAGGTATATTAAATCTTGTCATTCCGCAAAATGCAATCCTTGTAACGCTCGACGTCGCCTCTCTTTATACCAACATACCGCATGCCGATGGAATTGCGGCAGTCCTTAAGACTTATGAAGATTCTCGTTTCGAGAAACCTGTTGATAAAGAAACCCTGGGATCGTTGTTAAAGCTAGTTCTTGAGCTCAATAACTTTGAATTTAATAGTTGTCATTATGTTCAGATCAGTGGTACGTCAATGGGAACTCGAATAGGCCCAAATTACGCTAATATCTTCATGGGTGTTCTGGAAAATGATTTCTTGTCCAAAACTAACCTACATCCTTTCTTTTATAAGCGTTTTATTGACGATATCTTCTTGATTTGGACACATGGGGAAGCTGGCTTGTTAAAGTTCATAGAAGAGTTTAACCACTTTCACCCTTCAATCAAATTTTCGCACAATTACTCCTCATCTTCGGTCAATTTTCTTGACGTCACAGTCACGCTATCGCAAGGTAAACTGCTGACAAAACTTTATCGCAAACCTACTGATAGAAACCAGCTTCTACACTTCCAGAGCAGCCATGTACGACATTGCAAAACCGGTATCCCCTACAGTCAGGCTCACCGCTTCAGGCGATTGTGTTCTGATCGCAAAGATTTTATTTCTAATTGCGAACAACTTAAAAGTGCTCTCGTTCAACGGCAGTATCCATCAAACTTAATTGACGACGCCATATGCCGAGCAGACCAATTAAGTAGAGCCGATGCTCTTAGCGGTAATCGATTACCCGAAAGACGTACCAATACCAATCTTGTGCTAACATTCTCGGCATCAGCGCCAAAAGTTTCTTCTATATTGAAACGCCACCACAATATCCTTGCCCAAAGTGAACATCTTTCCGATATATTTCCCGAACCGCCTCGCGTCGTGTACCGACGGGGTAAAAACCTCCGCGATATGTTAACCTCCTCAAAATTAAATGAGCAGAATAAACATCTGGCTGCGCCCCATGCAACAAAGCACGTTGCAAGGTGTGTATGCATATGCAAACCACCCAGAAAGCGATTAGCACATTTTCAGACTTTACCCTAAAAATTCGCGGATCCTTTAATTGCGACACCTCCAATGTAATATATATTCTTGAGTGCACTGTTTGCAGAAAACAGTATATTGGCCAAACAGAAACCTCGTTCCGAATACGCTTTAATAACCACAGATCGCATGCTAACACGCTTCCTAACCTACCATTATCAAAACATGTTCGCCTACCAGGGCATTCTTTCGAAAACCTCAGGGTTACTATACTTGAATCAGGCTTTAATTCCCATCACGATCGCGAAGTCCGCTAGTCTTACCTGATCTATAAATTTAACACCGCGTCATCTGGCATTAACGAAAGTACAGGCACACTAACTAGTGTTCCTACTAAGCATCCTTGACTTTAGCCGTGACTCCCGATGTCTGCCATTAAACGTAGCTTTCTTTAAAAAACTACATTTTTTTCTCCTTATCATCATCATTTCATCATCATCATTCAGCCTGCTCAACTATGGCGGTTACTGAGCAGTGCGTATCACCTGCATTGTACTGTCGCATGGCGCTTTAGTACCCCCACAGGTTGTTGGTTAGTAAACTAACGATTCGTTCCTTTACTGTATGCCACGTGTGAGCCACATTTCCATGTTTGTTATTGATATCGAGTTGCTTGCATTGCAATGATCCCTGTGCTGTGTGCCACGTGGGCTGTATGCCACCCCTGCTGAGATTACATGATTAGTTACGGCCGGAACATGTCTGCATATAGTGTAATTGCAAATTGTATCTCTATTTTTTTCGTGCGATTTGATTATGCTGTGGCGAGTACTAAGAGAATGCCAAATCACTTACCGTATGATCAGCTTCGCCGCTGTTATCGCGAATTTTACGTTGCATTGTCATTATCATTATTGTGCACAACACAATCTTATGTATAGCGTGTATATAAGGAAACGCGATCGCATGTACTTGTTGCTTTGACGAAGGCTGGTCCACCAGCCGAAACGTTGCAAAATATACTGTGCTAATACAACGTACGTCGTCTTCTCTTTTCTTCAATTATATATATATATATATATATATATATATATATGCATATCAGCGCCTAATTTCAGGGCACAAGCATACATCATATTATACGTACAACATACGTTGGTTTCTCTTTCTCTACCCGCCGGGGTGGCTCAGTCAGCTAAGGCGTTGTGCTGCTGAGCACGAGATCGCCGGATCGAATCCCGGCCGCGGCGGCCGCATTTCGATGGAGGCGAAATGCAAAAACGCCCGTGTGCTTGCGTTGTAGTGCACGTTAAAGAACCCCAGGTGGTCAAAATTAATCCGGAGCCCTCCACTACGGCGTGCCTCATAATCAGAACTGGTTTTGGCACGTAAAACCCCAGAAAGAAGAAGAAGAAAGGTTTCTCTTTCTCTCTCTCTGTTGCAATGTGGCAGTTGTTCTGATTGTTCCCTGAAATTAGGCGCTGCTATATATATATATA